>NW_008352659.1:4524965-4607441 GCF_000622305.1 Nannospalax galili | reverse complement strand
ATAGGTTGTTACTGTAGTTAAATAGGAAGAACAGTAGCAATTCTAATTTCAAAAAGTTCTTTATGAGTTGTATGTGAAAGGACTGTGGCATCAATTTCAGTCAGTCTGCTGAGAAAAATATGTGTCACATCTGTACTAAGTGCTTGCTTTCCCAAAGAAAGCAAAGTAGGTTTTCTGGTAGTGTTTGGGTTGTATTGTCCTTTTCATTGAATTCCAGAAATTCTTTTATTTCTTTCTTAATTTCTCCTTTGACCTACTCATTGTTTAGGAGTGTGTTGTCCAATCACCACTAGTTCATGTAGTGACTAGGGCTTTGTTCAGTGTTGATTTTGAGGTTTATTGCATTGTGGTCTGATAGAATGCATAGAATTATGTCAATGTTTTTTGTATTTGTTGAGGTTTGTTTTGTGGCCCAGTATGTGGTCAATTTTTAAAAAAATTTCCATGGGGAGCTGAGTAGAAAGTATATTCTTTGGCGTTTGTGTGGAATATTCGAAAGATGTCTGTTAGGTTCATTTGATGTATGGTATCATTTAATTCAGATGTGTCTGTTTATTCTTTGTCCAGTTGACCTGTCTAATGGAGACAATGGGCTATTGAAGTCCCCTACTATACTGAATTGGGGTTAATATGTGTCTTAAAGTCCTGTAGTGTTATTTTCATGAATTTGGGTATGCCAGAGTTTGGTGCATATATGTTAAGGATTGTAATATCTTTGTGGTTAACTGTTCCTTTGATCAGAATGAAGTGACTCTCCTTATTTCTTCTGATTAGTTTTACTTTGAAGTCTACTTTGTCAGATATTAGAATTGCAACCCCTGCTCGTTTCTTAGTGCCATTTGCTTGGAATATTCTTTTCCATCCTTTTACCTTAAGGTAGTGCCTTGTCCTCAAAGTGAGATGGATTTTGTTTCTTAATCCATTCATGTAGCCTGTGTCTTTTGACTAGGGAGTTCAATCCATTGATATTTAAGGTTACTGTTGAAAGATGAGAATTGGTTGCCGTCATTTTGATTGCTGTTTGTGTTCTCTGTGTAATTTTGTGTTTCCTTGATTATACCTTTATTTTCTTTGGTTGCCCTGGGGTGTAGTTGTTTCTCTCTCTGTTCTCTGTATTGCTTCAAGTATTCTTTGAAGGGCTGGTTTTGTGGCCATGTATTCTTTAAGGCTATTCATGTCGTGGAAGATTTTTCTTTCCTCCTTAACTATAATTTACATTTTTGCTGGGTAAAGTATTTCGGGCTGGCATCTACTGTCATGTAGAACTGGAAATACCTTGGTCCAGGCTCTTCTGGCTTTCCTAGTTTGCATTGAAAAGTCACTTGTAATTCTGATGGGCTTTCCTTTGTATGTGACTTGGGTGGGGTTTTTTGTTTTTTTGATTTTTGGGTTTTTTTTTTTGCTGCTTTCAGTATTCTCTCTTTGTTCTGCACATTTAGTGTTTTTACTATATGTCATGGGGAGTTTCTTTTCTGATCCTGTTTGGTGTCCTGTGTGCTTCCTGTATTTGTATGGGATGTCTTTCCTTAAATTCGGGAAGTTCTTTCCCAGAACTGCCTGTTTAAGATCTGGTCAACACCATTAACCTGAAATTCTTCTCCTTCCTCTATTCCTACGATTTGGTCTTTTCATGGTGTCCCTCATCTCTTGCATATTCCATTCCTTTGTTTTTTTAAAATTTTGCATAATCTTTGCTTGAGAGTTCCAATTCTTCAACTTTATCCTCCAGTGTTGATATTCTGTTTTCCATTTCATCCATTCTACCGGTGAGGCTTTCCCTTGTTATTTCAAGTGGGCTTAATGTGTTTTGCACTTCCTTCATTTCTGCCGGATTTTTCTTCAATGTTTCTATCTCTTTTGTGAATTCAGTCAGAAGTTTATCCCTGTCTTCTTTTAACTCTTTGATTTTTTTTGGTTCATGTGTTCTTTAAATTCCTTGAATTCCTTGATCATGTTTATGATTGTTCTTTTAAATTCAGTGTCCTGGGTTATCTCTAGGGGGTTCTCCCTATAAAACTCTTCTACAGGATTGGTGGAGTTTGGTGGGGACATAGTGTTTTGGCTTTCCATTTTATTATTCTTTCGTTGTGATTTTGGCATGTGAATTTCTTTTGTTGTCTATGATTCTAATATGAGAATTAAGTTGAAGTATGCTTGTTTTTATTATCCAGGTGCCTAGATCCTTTCTTTATTGGTTATGTAAAGCTGGATGGTATGGTACAGGGTTCAGGTTCTCTGGTTTAATTTGGAGGGAGCTGATGGCTTCATATCAGCTATTCAGGAGTACCCACAGAAGCCCAATTTAGATTCCAGTTAGATACACTCAGGCTTCCTTCACCAAGTGGAGGGAGGATCCAGGGGCTCTCAGGCAATCGCCTGCGTTCTTAGGTACCCTGCCTGAGGGAGGCCAGAACTCCGAGCTCTCGGGTGGTCTGCTGAAATCAGAGCCGCTATGCTGATGAAGGTCTGAACCCAGGCTGTCTGCTAGGATCTCAGCCTTAGCCTAACAAAGCCAGATCTGCCCTGGAGCCTTGGGACAGGCCTCCTGAAATCCCTGGTAGGGGGATGGGTATGGCGCAAGTTGGGGAAGCTCTCCACCCTGTGGAGGAAGGATCGGGGGCTCTCAGGCAGTCCCCTGCGTTCTTAGGCCTTTGGCCTGAGGGAGGCCAGAACTCTCTGGAGATGTGCTGAGTTCAGAACCTCTACCACCATTCGTATTTCAGTCTCTGGTTGTGTTTTCCATTTGACCTGGAGACATCTTCTCAATGGGTACTAAGCTCTGAATTCAGTTTCATTAAGAGAAGTGGGGGTTTTCTGGACATTCCTCTCCACTTTCATGCCTAGGCTTTCATTTAGAAAGGCAAAATTCATGTCATTTAGACCCCTACTTTCACTCCCTATGGCCATTAGTTAACCATTGGGGCTTTCCCAGCAAATTCTCATGAGCACCGAGGCATTCTGTTGGATGAACGGAGAAAGCCTTGCTTGTTTATGTATTCTTTTTTTTTTGTTCATCCCAACAAATAACCACGGTCTGAATTCCAGAAACGGTGATAGGGGCTGTGGATTCAAAAATGAGTAAGAAATTATCAGTGGGTTCAAGCAGATTCTATGTGAAAGTTAGGATAATAAAATGTTTGACTAGGCTGCAGTGGGCCATGTGTGGGGTTGTATGATGATGCATGTTATCAACTTGTAAGGTGAAGAGCATTGGGACTGAACTTAAAAGATATGCAGAATTCTATGTGTCACAGGGCAGCCTTGTCACTGGAATTGCCAGAGGATATGGGAGGGAGTAAGTCACTTCAGCTTCTAGCAGCGGGGGAAAAAAAAAATCACTTCAGGAGTTATTTGTTTTGATCAGCTGACTCAACATCGAAAGATTGCAGTATAGAAGGTAAAGGGGCTGGAGAGATGGCTCAGTAGATAGGAGTACTTACTGCTCTTGCATAGGACTCGGGTTCAGTTCTCAGGATCCACATGGAAACTGACAAGCCCCTGTACTTCCAGTTCCGGGCATCTGATGCCCTCTTCTGACCTCACTGGGCTCCTACACACATGGTGCACATTCCTACACTCAGGCACACACACATACACATAAAATATATGAATATCTTTTTAAGTTAGTTATCACATCTCTTCTGTTTGTGTCTCATCAATGTGTTTGGCAATCTGGTTTTTATTATATTGTTATTCATAGTTGTAATAAGAAAATAACGTTTTCCTTTAAGAATGTGTGGCCCTGTAAATGGATCTTGAGTACAGCCATTCTAATGATAAGTCAAGAAAAGTCGTTTGCTGGTGGACGGGAAGTAGAGGGAGAGAAAAGGGCAGGGAAGAACATGAATACAAGGATCACAGCGCCTCGTGTTTGTTCCAAACAGGACATTGTACAGTTTCTACTGAAGGGACCTAATTGTAATCACCGTCGGCTCTTCCCTTGGGTATGTTGCATTCCATCAGGCCATCTTAATCTGCTGTAAGCAGATTCAGCTGGGCTCCCTGAAAGCTGAAAAGATGGGTAAGAGATGGTAGAATCACAGAAACCATGCATGGGGCTTCCTACACGGCTTGTGGAGGAGGAAGATGCATGCAGTGACTGTGTCAGGCTCCGAGTTGTGGGGTTTCCTTGTCCTCGTCGCTTGTATGATCCTTTATACAGGAATTAGGACATCTCCCAAATAGCTTCTGATAAACATTATGACTGATTTTGGGATTGGAGAGATAGCTCAGCAGTTAACAGCACCATCTGCTCTAGCAAGGGACCCAGGTTTGATTCCCAGCTAACCATACCCATCCATGACTCCAGTCCTGGGAAATCCAACACCCTCTTCTGACCTCCGTGGGCACAGCACAACATGGGTGCACTTACACAGATGCAGGCAATACACTGATACACATAAAATGATAAAATATTCTTTTAACAATTATGACAGATTTCCAAAGTATACCACCAGATATGGCATCACTGGCAAGGATAATACAAAATAGCTTGTAGCTGGGTTCCCCAAAGTTACCCTGAGGGGGTACAGAGGCAGGGACTATTCTCATTTCAGACATGAAAACTGACCTTCAACTAAGTCATATGTCCTGCCAAAATTCATAATCTTGGACTACAAAGCAATCAGTATTAACGGTAAACCTTTCTGGCTATTTCTAAGCTATACCGTTCCATCGAGTTTTACCACCATGTTCATGATATATTCATATATAATATTGTAACTTAAACTTTGAGAATTTTCTTACTGCCTGTCTTTACTACTCAGTCATTGTGTCCAGGAGCTGAGACCTAGCCACTGCCAGATCTCCATCCACTAGATACTGCCTGGCATAGTAGTGCAAATTAAGCATGTGCCTTATACATTTGTGGGAAGTGAGAAAAGGGATGAAATAAATAATATGTGGTGTGTGTGTGTGTGTGTGTGTGTGTGTGCACAAAATACAGTGTCAGTATTGGTCTAGTGAAGGGCTGAGAGTTTTCTATTTCAACTGTCTTTCCCGCATTGGTCTAAAACAATCCAATCACTCTTACTGAGATTGAATAGATCGTCGGACATGGATCAGAAGAAAAGAAAGCAAAGAACATTTATTCAACCTTGACAACTATTCCTGGGGTTGTTGCCCTAAAGTGATGAGCATCACATGCAAAAAGACAAATGATAAAACTCCTTTTGGTTCAAAAGTATAACTGTGGGAAATTTCAAAGAACAGTACATTGAGCACCCATGTCTTTATCCAAATCCACTGTTATTTTGGTGCATTTGGTCTTCCTCTGGGTCTCTATGTACACACACATTTTAATGAGATACTTTAAAAATTGCTCATAGCATCACACTTCTTCCTTAAACACCAGTCAGCATCCCCTATGAATAAGCATGTGTTTCTGTGAAATGCCATTATTAGATCTATGAAAAAGTAGCATGGATTCAAAGTCTTACCCAATTATACAGTCCACAGTAAAAATTTCTCACTTTTCAATGCTGTTTCTTGTAACTATTTTGAGGTAATCTAGCATCCAGTCAAGGGTTACATGTTACAATCCATTAAGTCTTTAAATTCAGGACCAGGGCCTCAAGACTGCCCCCCCACCACCAACAACCCCAGGAGGGCTGGAGGCATTGGAACCACCAGGGATCTTGTCAAAGATGGAAACACTGGAGCTGTGCCCCAGACCCATGAAAGGAGGAAGGAACTCCAGACCAGACTCAACAGTTTGTGTTCTGATAAAGAGAGCGTGGTGATTCTAATGAAACTATGAACCACCGAATTAGTAGATATCGCCCACTTTTTCTTCTTTTCTTGTCATTTAAGGTATTTGTGTGTGTGTGTGTGTGTGTGTGTGTATGTGTAAGTGTGTGTGTACATTTACAGGCCAAAGGTAAATGTTGGGAGTTTTACTATCATTTTCCACCTTGATTTTTTGAAACAAGATGTCTCCTGAACCCAGAGCTCACTCATTGGCTAGATGGGGATCTGCCTGTCCCTCTCCCTCCCCGACTACACCTGGCTTTTTACATAAGTGCTTGGAATCTAAACTCAGGTCCTTATGTTTGCACAGAGCCATCTCTCGAGAGCCCCATTTTTGCCTGTTGTCTGAGCTTGGCCAAGTGCCTCACCAGGGATGTTCCATGGTTTCAGTGTTCTCTCCTTCACATCTTGTCATGGCTGGGATTATAAGCATATGTCACCATGTCTGGCTTTTTAGCATAGTTCTAGTGATGTCAATTCAGGTCCTCGTACTTAAAAGGCAAGTGTTTTACTGACAGAGCCATCTCATCAGCCTAACATTTAGGGCTTCTTTTTCAAAAGCCCAGGACAGTGGTACTGTTTAATATGCAACACTGAATTTTTCTGATTGCTCCCTTGGGTTTGATTCAGGCTAACCATTCGGGAAAGTGCAGGTCAAGCCTGGTGTTTTATCTCATCATGTCCAGGGGCTCATGATACTGAATAATATCTTTCTTAGTAATGATAAGATTGATCAGTAGGGTAATGTGATTATTACCAAGTAGATCCCTTAAAAGTATATGCCCTTCACTTTGGAATTACAGTATGTTACCACTAGAAAGTGACAGCCCAAGTTTGTGTGATAGTTTTCCTTCATCATGAAGTTTCACATGGCAGCATGTTAACATCTATTGATAACTCCTGAGCCCCTGCACTGGAGTGTGGTGTTTGATTCTGCCGTTCTTTTAATATTACTTGTTACTTTTTGAGACCTCTCTTTTGTATTTTTTGTGTATTTTAGAAACTTGTTCAGTGGATACTTTTTTTTTGGTCTTTTTGAGACAGGGTCTCCCTGCAGCCCCAGCTGTCCTGGATTCACCATGGAGACCAGGCTGGCCTCGAACTCACAGAGCTCCACCTGCCTCTGCCTCCCGAGTGCTGGGATTAAAGGCATGCACCACCACACCTGGCCTTGGATACTTTTTTGTATATGTTTTTATTGATTTTTTGTGTTATTTCACACATAAAATCATCTTTATGCCCCTTCCCCTCTGACACTCTCCCATAGCATTCCCCGCCCCGCCCCCGACCGGAGTTCATACATTCTGTCATTTGTATTGGGGCTTATTATGTAAAGTTAGTGTCCTGAGATGTCCCTCAGTACAAGTTCATCCTCTGGGGTTTAGTCAGCCTATCTAGAGTCTCTCTCTTCAAGATCTGCTCTTCTTCACCCAGCAGTAATCAGCTGCCAATAATTGTTTGGCTAAGATTGGGGCTTGCTGTTCATTACCACAGTTTTGTGCTGGGTTTTGTCTGCTGAAGTTTGCATCGGTCTTGTACATGCTGACACCATTGCTGTAGGTTTGTATGAGAAGGGTCCCAGGCGCCTGTAGGACTATTTCCATATGGTCATGTACCTCGTCCCTAGTTCTTACTATCTCTCCACTCCCTCTTTCACAATAGTCCCTGAGCCCTGGGTGGTGGACCTCGAAATAGGAGATCTGTCCAAGGACACATACTCTGCTGAGTCTTTTTCTGGGCATTTTGGCCATTTGTGGCCTTTTGTGTTCCTGGCCCTCTGTTGCATGAGGGAGCTTCATTGATAAGAACCGAAAGATGCATTAGTGTCTCTTCATCCCTTGTTCTGTGGTCCATGAGCCTTGGTGTAGAGGCTGCATCCTAGATGTGCCACTTAGGCTTGGGCAGTTCACAATCTCTGTGTGTGACCAGTGGTGTAACTGTGATAATCTCTGTCTGTTGAAAAAGAAGCTGCATTGGCAGGTAGTGACTGGGATACTTGTCTGTAAATTTAAAGATCTATATTTTGTGCATAGTAAGAAATTAATTTGTGTAGGGATATGAGAGCCTTGGGTTTTCTCTAAGATCTATGACCTCTCCAGCTATGTGTATTTGGCTAGGTTTATAGTACCAGACATGAGTTTCTTCCCACTGAGTGGGCTTTAAGTCCAATTAGGTAGCTGTTGATTACCCTCAAGATAAAAGTGCCACTACAGCATCAATGTCATTTGCTGTGCTGGTCACTGATGTGGTTTTTAGGCCTTGAAGTTAGGCGTGGACCACTGATTGATGTACCAGCGGATACTTCTTTATTTGATGCATCTAGGAGTTGCCGGTATTTGAGTCATGCTGAATTTGGCCTGAGAGTGTCACTTCAACCTTCAGTCTTCCTTTGCTGTTTTCTGGCACAACAAGATGTGCTAGGTTCACTTTGTTTCCCATGCCACCATTTGGATTGTCTATTTCTTCAAGGAGCTCTGGTTATTTTGACCAGGAAATGTCTTTTAGAATCCAGTGCCTGGATACTGGCAGTCCTACACGCATGCACATGCACACACATTCACACTGTCTAGTTCAAAATCACATTAAAGATCCCTACTATGCCCATCCCTCCCTTCAGTTTTCTAGGCACCCATGATAAAATGCTATAGATATAAATGATTTAAAGCAATGCAAATTCATTCTCTTACTGTTATGGTCAGAGGTCAGCTGTGAGTTTCACTGCACTAAAACTGGGGTGTTGGAAGTGCTGTGCTTCTTTCTGATGACCCAACAGAGAACCTGTGTTGTTGCCTTTTCAAGCTTCTAGAAGCTACATACAGTCCTTGGCTCTTGGCCCCATCCTCTGTCTTCAAAGTCAGAGACTTTTGCATTTCTCTAAACATGCCTTTCTTTTACTTTTAAATGTTTTTATTGAATTCTTGTGTATTTCATACAGAAAATTATCTTTGTACCCCCTTCCCCGTTGGCACCTTCCCATAGTCCCCCCACTGGAGTTCATACCTTCTGTCATTTCTGTTAAGGCCTATCATGTAAAGTCAATGTCCCCCAGATGTCTCTCAGTGCCAGTTCATCCACTAGGATCTAGTGTCCCTCCCTTTAAGAAGATCTGCTCTTCAATTGTCAATAATTCTTTAACTAAGAGTGGGGCTTGCTGTTCATTTCCACGGTTCTGTGCTGGGTTTTGTCTGCCTAAGTTTGCACGGGTCTTGTGCATGCTGACACCATTGCTGTAGGATTGTATGAGAAGAGTCCCAGGCATCTGTAGGACCATTTCCATATGGTCATGCACCTCCTCCCTGGCTCTTACAATCCTCCCACCCCCTCATGTCTCTTTCTGTGACTACAGCCTTAATGTTTTCATCTTTTATTTTTTTAAAAAGATTTATGTATGTGTGTTTTGCACACGTGTATGTACATATGCCTGTCATGCAATGCCCACAAAGGCCAAATGAAGACATCAGATTCCCTAGAACTGAAGTTTTGGATGGTTTTTAGCTGTTATGTGGTGCTGAGATCCAAACCCTTGTCCTCTCCAAGGGCATCTAATGCTCTTAACTGCTGAGCCATGTCTCCAGCCCTAATACTTTCGTCTTTTAAGGGTCCATATAATTAGACTGAGCCTGCTAGGGAGTTGTGATACTGTTCCCATCTGCAGGTCCATGTCCTCAGTCCACCTGTACAGCCTCCTTTTCCCTGTCAGGAGCACATTCCCAGGTTCCAGTAACTACACTTTGGAAGTCTCAGGGATGTTCTGCCACCCAAGTTTTCCCTCACTGTAGGTTTCCTTTTGCTCACAGTGAAAACTCTGACTTTCAAGATCATCAGTAAGTATACTTACTTAGTTTCTGTGCTCCATAAATATCCTGAGAATGACTGTACTCTAACACTGCATGGAATTCTACCGCATGGAATTCTACTGCATGGAATTCTAGAGGTCTCCAACATTCAGAATATACCCTCACTCAGTGGTATTGCTGAATGACGCATAGTAACTTTGCATACTTAGGCAATCAATGTAATGTACAGCTAGGTTATTTTATGTTTAGATTCCGTTTCGGGGGCCTTGCTATTTGCAACGTTTGCACTTGTTTATGAGTATGTAAAGTATATGATTACAAAAGGAGACATTCTCAGAGTCCGGCTTCCGTCTTGTTCTGCTTTCTTCCTACCCACCCAGTCAGTACACATTCTTATGGTCTATAGGTGATTCTTACGTCCCTTTTGGGAAAGTGTAGATAAGTCTGTGGTGTGTTTACCTTATTTTTACTTTGTACTACAAAATATCTAAATGAATGTACTTTGTTCCTTGCATTTTTACTAAGCAGTATCCATAGGTAGGTAGACAGACCAGACTTTATATAGATATACACACATATACACCATATCCTGCATTCTGTATCATGTGGCCATGGAAATCTTGAAAGGGTTAACTATTAACCATTAATGCAGAAGAGACTACATCGAGAGAAAGTATCTTCTTGGCCCCTTTCTGCCCACCCCTCACCCCACCAAGACATGGCCAACCCTGTTCCTATGCTGACACTATACTTTGTACATAGCAAGACGACCAGTATTTTTATCCTAGTTGATTTTATTTGACAAGTCATCTTCCTTTCTGTCTCGCTAGTGCTTTAAATACAGCCTCTCCCTCCTCTAATTGCTGACTGTGCCTGACATGTAGTGTTTCCTCACTTATTTTGGCTTAAAGTTCCATTACAGAATTATTCCATTGGCCCACTTTATAATGAATGTATATTTTTAAAAAGGAAAACGTGAACAGGGAACTAGGAGCTTCTTAGAAAAGGTATGACAGGTCAGGTGGGGAAAAGCAGCCACAAGGCTTGGATTCTGTGAAACTCCAAGGAAGGCAGGAAAGGATGTGAGACCATGAATGCTGGAGATTATAGAAAGAGGAAAGCAGGACCAGGCACGGCAAAGGAAGAAGGGACACAGAGAGAGAAAAGGACCATATGAATCGTGTCAGTCATGTGAGGCCACTCACCTGCAGGGCTGATGCTCAGTGGGCAAGAATAGCCTCCTTCAGTGGTGTTCTCCAGACCCCAAGACCTAGAGAGATAGAGCAAATCACACAAGCCATCTCTGGCTGAATCTGTCTTTTGGCTCCACCCATCTTCCCTGAGTGGCAAGGTCTTCCTGCATTCCTAGGAAAGCCCTTAGAAATACAGCAGGTTCTATCACTGTCTGAGCTGGGTGTAGCTGATGGGCTTTCCCTGTGCTTCCAAGTTGGGCCATTATTCTGGCTGTGTCTCCTTCTAGCCCCTGACCTCCTTCAGTCAGTCATGTGACTGTATGTGTGGAGGTACACTGTTCGGTCTCTGAGCATCGTTTACATTTGAAATCAATACAGAAGAAAAGTGAGCCATGAGAGGCACAGCCTGATTAAGTGCCATCTGTACGAAGGGGTTTATCCTCTGCCACATTCCTGTGGAAATCCTGAGAAATGTGGAGGATGGAGCCAAGTGAAAACGGATTAAAATTTATGTCAGACACCAAAATGCCGCAAACTAACAGCATCTTTGACAGGCAATCAAGAACTGGGTGACTGTGGGTTCTGATCTGGCAAAAATGATGTCCCACATTCACACAGCACACTCAGCATATCTAAGAGTTTATAAGACACACAGCATATACTAGCGCCCATTGTATACCTGTGTGTACACAGCCCTGACATTATTCTTGGGTGACACTGTAAGGATGTAGATCTTCCATCTTCCAACTTTTGCCATACGTCCATGCTGATAAAATACAGCAGTATAAGAGGAAACTTCATCAGAAAATTGGGTAGAAAAGAAAATATTCCCAAGACATTGTCCTGTATTAGTGGCTATTTTTGGTGGTTAAGAGAATTATTTGGAAACAAAGAAGCCTTTCACCAAGCTCCTGAAATACAAAGGATTTAATAACATTTACATCTGTGTATCAGCCACGTCTGTAATGAAAGTCATGAATAACACATAAACCAGAGCAGGGAAAGGACTGAAGTGCTCACACATCATTTAAAATCCAACCCACCCCATCGTCAATGGAATCAAATACGCAGCAGGACCAGTTCCAGTTGGTACATACACAATATAGTCATTGGAAATGAAAACATATTAATTATGCTCATCAAGGTTAGCAGATAGATGACAAGATTCACTAAACCTGTGCAACTTCCCGGCTGAAAATCTATAGCAAAAGTACACTGTGCGCTGCTTCTGTAGTTTTAGGAAATTGAAGAATGTGTGCTTGTGTGTATTTGCCTTGTGTCACTGTTCATTAAAGTCTGCACTTGGGGTTCAGTCTTGCCTCCATGCTGTGCTGCAAATGGAGGGAAGTTGACTTGCAAAGATGGATCCCTGTTACAAGTGAGTAACTTAAAATAAAAGAATTTGCTAAATCGGTGGCACAAACTTGCCTTTAATCCCAGTGCTCAAGAAGCAGAGGTAGGCAGATCTCTGTGAGATTGAGGCCAGCCTGGTTTACATAGGCAGTCCCAGGCCAGGAGAGAAAAAAAAAACACACACACAAATTTGCTATGCAGAAATGCACAGCTCCAGGTAACATTCAGTGAAATCTGCCCTGCCAGGTTATAACATTTGAGTGAAAAGGAAGTCCAAGTTCAGGATTATAGGTTGCGAGATCAGCTCACTTGGCTACTGTGAATTTCCAGGGATCTCGAAGGCTTTCGAAACCTAGTGAGACCTTCAGATTCCGCTCTCCTGCAGCCTGTCTGTGGACCCGCCTCTGGTCCACGGTGTAGAAGGACAAGGTGAAGGATGGGCGGGCGGGGAGGACTTCGGTGTGAACACTTGCATTTTGTGTTCGTTGACATTGTGCAAACCAGTGTTGCAGTTTCATTGTCTCCAGGACTTAGGAAGGACATTCAACTAAATGTTCATCTCAGATCAGTACTTCCTGTCCATCCACTTCCGTTTCCTCTTATGCTCGTTGTATTTCTTCTATCTCAAGACCTTCCTGAGTTGCTGTGAGATCAGGGCACCTGGGTGCCACAGCATGGGGGAAGCAGCTCTGTAAACATCGAGGCGCCCCCTTCCCCTCCTCCCTTATACATCTCTTCATTGTAAAATTTCAAGCACTTCCCAGGCCTCACTGTCCTGGAAGGTTAATAGTCATCTCTCTTTTTATGTGCTTTAAACGCTCAATTCCTAAGGATAGTGTTTCAGGGCAAGTTGAGTGTAATTGCTAAGTAATATAGTCATTCGTGTTTTAAATGAGTAATACCTCCGTAAATTTCAAGCACTTCCCAGGCCTCACTGTCCTGGAAGGTTAATAGTCATCTCTCTTTTTATGTGCTTTAAACGCTCAATTCCTAAGGATAGTGTTTCAGGGCAAGTTGAGTGTAATTGCTAAGTAATATAGTCATTCGTGTTTTAAATGAGTAATACCTCCGAGAGAGAGAGAGAGAGAGAGAGAGAGAGAGAGAGAGAAACATGAGCAGGCTTGAATGACAGGGCTTCCACAAGGGTGTGCAGGGGGTACCACAGCCATCTTGGGGGAGTTTGCACATTTACAATCTGGATTTTAAATGTTCTGCCTCATCTTGGGCCTTTTAGGCAATTCAGATTATGTATAATAGATGACCTGCATTTACAGAGATGCATGCCATACAGATGTAAATGTTATTATAGCTTTTATATTTTATGTTCTTGTTGAAAGATCATTTTGTCTTTGAGTAATATAGCCGTTCAATTTGGGGAGGGGAGGAGGTGAGGGGGTTATCTTTAAAAGAGAATATGAAATGGATATTGCACATCATATATTTCTTAAAAGTAATTTGGAATTTTAGGGTCTGGGATTGGGGCTGACTGAGACACTGCGGTGATGAGATATAACCCCTGGAAAATAACAGCACCAGCACATGCCTGCATCTGTCCAACCTCATAATTCACTTTCACATTGGATTATGGATGTCTGCGTTCAGTGAGTCTATCTTCCCTTTAGGTATTATTTCAGCCCTTTGAGATAATAAGGAAAGTTTAATTGCGTTGTTAATTGATTTTTTGCACAACATTATTACCTTGATTGATTGCAGAGTTGATGAAAATGTTAGACACAGGCAGCGTGGAGTCTCAGTCGGGCAAGGAGTGGGAGCCTTGTGGAGAATAGATAACCTTGATGTTAAGAGCTATATCCTTCAGATATGTCTTCCCTTGACATATTGATGGCCCTTGAAAAGGGAAAAGCTGATTGTATGCAGAATGCAATCATTAAACCCACTTCAGCTCACTGTTGATTAATTTGTTTTTTCCTGCAGGATCTAGTTATAGGGAAGGCCTCACTTGTACCAACCGCAGCCATTTTCTGGGCCCCAGACTGTGCTTAACCCTCTAGATGAACAGAAGGAATGAGGTGGCAGGGTTGACATGGAGAGATGGGTTCAGGGTGTGCAGAGGGAGGTGCATGATGCTCAGAAGGCATCTTCATCCCCTGGGGGAGAACAATTTCATCCACCACAGTCCATTACTTCTCCCAAAATATAAATTAGTTCAAGTGCTGATACCAAGCAACCCTTTGATGAGACCTGGGGCCTATGAGACAGGAACTCGGGGCTGCCTAGGAAGGCTTATTCTCTGAGTCCACTGGTGTCTGTGACAAATATCAGAAGCTTTCAGTAGTTAAACCTTGTACAACCTTACTCTCATGATTGGAGAACTGATGTGCCATTGATCTGTGGATATTTGTGTAGAAGAGCATGTTAGTGAAGCTTTCTGTTACCATCACAAGATGCCTTATAAATCAACTTATAAGGAAGAAAGGTTTATTTTGGCTCGTGATTTTCTACAGCTAGCTGGCCCTGCTGCATTTGGATTGTGGTGAGGTAGTATATATCATAGTAGGAGCATGTGACATAGACTCCAACTATTCTTCTCATAGACTGGCTACAAAAGAAGGAAATTGTAGGAGCCAGGGTCCCATCATGCCCACTCCCCAAGGCCATGTCCCCAGTGACCCTAGTGTAGTAGTCATTTTCTTCATTGTGGTGGCAAAATACCTGAGCAAGATAACTGAATGGAAAGAAGGTTTATTTTGGCTTGTGGTTTTGGTCCATCGTGGAAGGGAAGGTGTGGTGGAGTAGCAGAGCTCACGATGTGTGGCCAGAAAGGAGAGAAGGGTGCCCATGCTACCAGCCTTTGTCTCCCAGCCTTTGGGACTATCCAAGGCAGGTCTCACTCTCATAGTGTTCTCTGGAACAACCCTTACTTGTCCAGAAGTGTGCTTTCCTATCTGCTCACTGCTTCTTGATCAATCAGTTGACAGTCGACCATCATACCTGGGTTCCTAGTACCATACCTGTGTGGGCTCCACCACAGCTGGGAATGAGCCTCTAGCACATGGACTCATGGGAGACATTTACAATCTAAACCATAAAAGGGGGACAGTGAGGAGGCAGAATCTAGAGGTAGATTAATAAAGCTGCAATTAACTTCTCGCCCTGCCGTGAAGGATTCTTTCCAAGGAAAAGCTTACAGAAAACTGCCATCATTACTTGATATCTGGAGCCGTCTTCATCATACCAAAAGTCAGGTTCATGAGATTTCTGTCTTCTATGCAGTTGATTTGTTACTATCCAACCTTGGCGAGAAGCTTAGACTGCTGGCTTTGAGGAAGAGTTACATTGCCAACTGCGGAAGAATGGTCACTCGTATGCATACGGTAATTCTAGAGAGCCGGTACCTTGAGGAAAGGGGGTGGTTTCCCCCACACCTCCCAGCTTCCTGCTTCTTCCTCACAGACATCTCTGTCATATGTCGCCCTTATCTTCTCTTCGTGGCTGTCCCCATCAATCATTTAAACCAGTTTTTTAATTGTATGGCATTATTGGAGGTCTACCGAAAGTTACATCATCATCCTGGGGTCACATGGGTTTCAGGACAGAAGAGAAATAGTTCATGAGATCCCCTGGGCACCACTGAGCATCATGTTGACAGCCTAGTTTCTTCTGGCTGTCCCGCCCCCTCCATTATGAGTCTTTCTTCTCCCGAACTAACCACTGGTGCTTAGGGACTGTAATACCCACAGTCTTGGCCCTCAATTACCATAATGGCTTATAATGAGATTTTGGCCAAGTAGCAGGTAGCAGGTTATTACTTCCTGCTCAGTGTGGGCAATGTCTACGCTGTTAATTTGTGTTGCTGAATGTGACTCAGAGCTGGGCATCAAACTGTCAGAGCCAGATGTATTCTATTAGGTGTGAGGCTCACATTGGACCATGGGCAATTTTTTTTTTCTCAGTATGGAGGTATGTTAACTCACCTCAGGATAAATTCTGACAAATGCAAGCCAGCCAAATAAAATGGGTAATGTCCTAAGTCATCAAAGGAGAACATTCTGGGGACAGATAATACCTGCTACCACCCACTGCCACTAATGTCTGTCTGCCTGTTCTATTGACAAGCAAAAGACTGTTCCTCTTAATATCGCTAAGGAGGCTCTGGTACCTTCATTAAATTTTAATGACACTAACCCTAATGAAGGTCCTTATAACCTGATCTTCATCTTGGGCAAAAAGGTACAGAAAGGTCACACTGCTCCTATGAGAGTCTTTTGGCAACTAATTCTTAACTGTAGTTTGTCATAAGTGTCTACAGTACACACAGATGCAAGCACATACGTCTCAGTCAGGTTGGAGGAGAGATAGTCTAAAACATTTTCAGTAGAAATTGTTAGTGCCCAAGTGTTGTATTATACTTCCTACAACAATAGACTTTGGGACATTTTTTTTTGTCATGTAAACTTCTTTTAGTTAGATCATATATCAACAGATTCTCTTTGTTTTTCTTTCGGAGAAACCAATTTAGACTGTCCTGGAATTAGGAAAGATTATGGTAGTATCAGTGCAGGAACAGTTTGTTTGGATTCTAATGCAGGGCAGATGGAGGCCAGTATGCCTAAGGAGGCAGCCCTTTCCGTGGTCTTTGTAGGGTTTGAATTATGACAAACCCAGTTGTTACTGTGTCTGCTTAATTTTACTTGAGAGGTTCTTTTTCGCAGCTTGAAGAATTTTTTTAAAAAGCAACTTGTCTTTATTTCCAACGACTCTCTTGAGAAATTTCAGTCTGAGGAACCAGACAGAACTGTAGAGATCCCCCACTCTTTTGATGGGAGTGCTCTAATAAGAACAGATCTGAAACCCAAAAGTGAATTTCTGCTAGAGAGCTAAGCCAACATTCACATGCAAGCTCTGCAGGAGGGCCCCGCTGCTCAGATGTGTTCAGGGAACAGCCTGTTCAGAGGCAAGCCAGAGATTCTCTGGAAAATTGTTTCTCTGAGTTTCCCCCTTATACTTCATAAATCATGTTTTTCAGGTTCACTTCCGGTCTCCTTACTGCCCCAAAACTCTTTTCTCCTGTTAAGGTAATCAGCACATCACTAAAAGCGTAAGTTCAAATGAATTGAGCAACATTTTTTTCTCTTCTTGCAGTGCTGAGAATTGAACTCTAGGTCTTGTACATTCTAGGCAAGAGCTCTACCCAGCTTTTAGTGGTCATTATTTACTTACTATGGGTGCTATTTGTTTTCTGATTGCTCTTGGAAAGCAAACAAAACCTCTGTGTACCAAAACTCAACAAAGTAGAGCCTTCAGTTAACCAACGTCTTTTGATCTCTGAATTGAATAGCCTTGATTTTTTTTTTTTTTAATAAGAATGAAAGTAAGGTTATTTACCAAAGAAGAAAGTTGGGGGTGGGGAGGCTGCTCTTAGGTTGTTCTAGAACAGTGTTTCTTAAGAATGGTTTCCCAGTATTATTTGGGAATTTTCTAACAAAAATGTGGATTTGGGGAATGGGACTCATGAGTGTGTGCTTTAAGAAGTTTGAGTGATTTTGCTGCAGGGAATGGTCAAGAATCAGTGTCCTAGGGGGCCAGCACATGCAACTTCTTGATCTACAATTATCAAATGGATGGGAAAACCTGGGCTCAAGAAGCAACCTGAGATCATACCACTGACTCCACAGCAGCAACAAAGTAATAAGTAAATAAATAATAAGTAAATGTATGGCTAGAGAGACAGCTCAGTGGAAAAGTGCTTGCCATGGAACCCGGAGAATCTGAGTTCGAGTTCCCTCTGCTCAACATAACAAAGCCAGGCAGCACTCAAGATCCCTGGCCACCAAACCTAGCACAATGAACAAACTACAGGTCAGTGGAAGACTGTCTCTAAAAAGGGGGGACAGCACTTGAGGAACAACTTCTGAGGCTGACCTCCGACTTCTAGGCTTCATGATGCTGGGAAAGAAACTGCTGTCCTCACTTTTTGGGGAATCAGACAAACCAAAGATCCTAAGACCTTGAATACTGTTCAGTTTACTGTCTCTCCACCTGGATACACACTGTAAATACTCAATTGACTCTAGTAAGACAATAAACAGGGCTTTGATTTTAGATGTATTTCAGGTGACAGAAAACTTAGTTAAATCCTTAACTGAAGGTCAACTGGAAACTAACTGGGGCCCAGCTTTCCCTAGTGGCTAGTCAATCACATGATCTTTAGATTGGGGAAATGTAAGAGAGGCGGGGCATGAACCCCCGACATGCTTCCTTGGAGCTGCAGCTGCACCCAGCACTGTGTTCCCTGACCCAGAAGCCCAGTAACTCTGGTTTTTGTTTGTCTTCTTTCTGGGTTGAAACCAGTTATTTTCATTCATACAACCCAAATTTCGAATGTCATATCCTGGAATTAAAAAAAAAAAAAAAGGGTTGAAATCTCTGGAAGGTGCAGTGAGGCCTGGGGTGGTCATTTGGAGTTCTGGGTATACCAGAAAAAAAAAAAAGAGAGGATCAAAAGAGGCTGGCATTATTTTCATGTTTTCTGCCTCTGTCCTGATGACTCTGGACCAGATACTTTGAGGGGGAAGACAGGGTTTGGGCCGTAGACAAGAATGTGTGTAGGCACATTATAACTTCAGTGTATTGAGTTTATTTTCTGTTTTAGTCAGAAAAGTGAGAAAAAAAAAATGATGCTCTTAAGTAATGTCAACCGAATGCCACTTTTCTTTAGGGATGTCCTTGGTACAAGTGATCTTTTTTCCTAAGAAGACGAGAGTCTGTGCTTGCACGCTTTACATTTATGCAGGTGATTGGCAAAAAAAAAAAAAAAAAAATTCCTCAACCTTTGAGTTAGGAAGATTAATTAGAGCTGGTAAAGAAAATCAGTCCCCAAAACTGAGGCAGAAGGAATCTAAAAGTGTGTATGGCAAGGCCTCTGGTAGCCGCAGTCCCAGATAGCCTTCAGCCCAGATTGGGTAAACATGACATATTGATCATTACAGAACGTGTAATTGGTGACCACAAGCACAGTGCGGCTTTAATGGCTTTGCCTGAATTCTTGCCCTTATTTATTTAAAGAAAGATGCTTTTTCCTAAATGCATGCTGCCCTCTAGTGGCCATGCTTCCAATTTCAAAAGTTGAACCAGAAAAACCCAGAGATACCTGGAGCTGTGGGGGGGCTGGGGTGACATTTTTTTACTTTCTTTTCTCTCTCCTGTCAGAAAGATTTGTGAGTTCAGTAATCAAAAACTGAAAAAAATTGAAGCCTTCCCATTTGACCACTGTCCATTTTTGAATGACAGTTTCAGGGCATCTCCATCAGTGAGCCACACTGAAGGCACTGCATGAATTGCAGTTGATTTACATCCCGTCTCTGCATGCACTTAGGAACCCAGCCCATCTCACATCCATAACACCGGGCTTAGCCGACAGTCGGGGGAGAAGAAGCAGTACTTACTTGCCTGCTCTGTAGCTCACATTTCTCTCTCTGTGAAAAAGTAGCAACGGATGAGCCCAAGTCATGTTGCTGAAGTTCACAGGAGACCTCGAGTTCCTGTGAACAAGATTGAACAAGTAAATAATACCTTGGGAAAATAAGCTATAAAAGCAAAACTTCCATTCCAGTCCTAAGAAAATCGATGTCCAGTTACCGTCACCTTAGGGAGACCTATTGGAACCTCATTCTCTTGCTCTGTAAATGAAGGACTTTACCTAAAACGAGCATCTTTAAATTCTGCCTCAGATGGAGAATTCTCCAGTCCAGTGAAATAAATGCTTTCAAAGGAAAATGTAGCAGAGTCTAAGCTCACTAGGAAGTACAGCAAAGGACAAAGTATTGTTGTAGCAGAGTTGAGTAAATCATTGTTTAGGATGTCAAAAGCACAGACTATTACTAGTCTCATTTTTAGTTAGGACAAAAAGAGTAACCAGAAAATAAATAAAACTTGTATCACTAAGAGTAAGAAATTTATGTTTGAAAGGAGAACAGAGCCCAATGGAGCAAGGAAATACTGACACTGGATTTGGTCTCTCATGTTTATACGTTCTTGGTTGATTGAAATACTCTGTGTGTGTGTGTGTGTGTGTGTGTGTGTGTGTGTAGGTAAGAGATAAGAGCACTGAAGATGTTTCAAACAAGGAAGGAGTAAGCATTCCTTGGATCTGAGGCTTTTTCCTGTCTCCTGCTTACCTTTCACTTATACAAAAAAAAAAGAAACAAAAGAAAAGGAACTTGAAAGCCTTGATGTCAGCAAAGGCATGCGAGCGTTCCTGTCTAGGACTCTTAATGGAAACATGTACTACTAGATAACTTTAATCTGTCAGTCTAATGCTTTCTTGATGCAGAGGGACTTTGCATGAGCCTGTCAGGTCTAGGTAGGGCTATACCATCTGCCACAGAGATGGTGTTCAAGAGTTCAGGTTACGACAGCAGGAGTCGTGACTGAGAATCCACCCAATGTGCAAGGACTTCTGGGACTTGGAGCTCTATTCCATTTTCCCCAGGCAGTTTACATGAGGGGAAAATGTGCCTTGTATTATTTTTTCTCCTCTCCTTCCCTTCCACTGAAATGACAAACCTCATTTCAGCTGCCCTGGGAGCCCAGAGTGTATTTTCCACAGGCCCTGCTTTATCCCATGTTAACCTGTCTGCCCACTCTTGCCTGAGGTGTCCAGCCTCCTTGGTCAGGAGCAAACATCCTCATTCTGCCTGCCCATCACCGTCACCTCAGTGTGGTTAGAGCCTTTCTTGCTGCTGGTTTTCTTCCTTACAGACATGGGGTGATGAGGCCCAGTATCTGGGTGAGCAGGCTGTATCTACTCCAGGGGATAACTTTGCCTCCCCTCAGGCCATCCCTCAAGGGTTTGAGTACTGAGGCCAAGCACCCCCTTCTCCATAGATTTGTCTGAAAGACTACTTGGCAGCTTTCTTTCAGGATAGAGATACAGCATCACCTTTGACTAAATCACCATATGGAGGGATTTAATTTTTGTTTTTATGGTACTTCAAAAGGCAATGGGACATAATCCCAGGATCCAGAATGTTCGCCATTGGGCTCCACACTCTATATGCTAAGAAATGGGTAAAAACTAGTCTTTAATTCATAGCACATGTTACTGGTAGCAGTAATCAGCCTGATAACAACTGAGCCTGAACATAATATGACTTAACATGGATCAAAACACTGACCCAGGATTCACATCCCAGGATATTAAACCCACACAAATTCATAGGCAGGAATTAGCCTTGGTAGAAATAATGGAAAAAAATGAAATCAAGCAAAACTATGCACATAAAACATGACTAAACTGTATCAGAAGGCTCAAGCCTTCCTGTCACATTCAGTACCATGGAAGTTTGCTCCGGGAAGTGGGACCCTTTGAAATCGAAATGACTAGAGAAGAGAATGAGAAAAGATCTTGGAGAAACACTGACACCTAGCAAACATTGATAGAGGAAAGAAGAAAAATAGGAATGGGAATATTAACAGAATTGACATGGCAAAATGGAATTGGCTGTGCATAATTAATGCTTCCTCCAAGGAAAATGACAGACTGTAGGAGAAGGGCAGGGTCAGAGGTAGATATACCCTGTGCCTCTCAAGAGCTTGTTTGTATAATGTGGGAGAAGCAGGGGCCATGACTGCAGGTGCTCACTGCAGTATTTGCTAAGGCAGCATGTAGTGTGTCCTCCCCTGCTGACGTCTTGGGGACCCAGAATCTTGGCAACTGTGCTACTGAGTTCCAACTCGAGATGCAGATTATGAACCAGAACACTCGGAAGCAGTCATGTTCTACCACCTTAGGAAGCAAATGTCATCTGTCCTTGTCTTTCCTGCTGCTCCTGGGGGCAAATGTTTTCCCAAGGACTCCCTTCCCCGTAAGTCTTTTAAAAGTCCCTTCCCACCCACTTCACCCTTAGTACATCAGTGGCTTATACTGAAGGGAGTCTTGTGCAGGCCCTGCTAACTCCTGCACAGATCTACCGTGGAGCTGATAACATATCACGTGGCTGACCTCGGGGTACTAGTATGGTGCTTTCTACAGACCATAAAATGTAGGTGTTTATTCCATCCCAGTTCCCAGTTTGCTCACAACCCCACACAACAAAAGCCTGGGCACGTGCTTTCTGGGAAATGTCTCCAGCACAAGCATTCACTTTTCTCTCTCCAGTCAGACACTGGGATTATTTTGTTTTTGTGGGAGAAAGGTGTTGAACATGAAAACACCATCACTATATAAAAACAGAGGCTAATGCTCTGGTAATCTGCCCACTCCTGTAATAAGGCAAACATTTAAGCTGTGTACATTTTTCTATGTTCGAAGTCATACCAGAGGTTTAAGATATGAACGTACAACATTGGAAATTCCTAACTTTACATATTCTATTTGTATATGTATCTATGTAAATACATTATGAGTTTATTCAACACATAATAATTGAAAAGCTACCCTGTGCTACACATTCTTTAAGAGTTGGGTATTAGAAAAGGAGGAAGATTATCCTAGGGATCACATGTCCGTGGATTTGTAAAGGGCCCGATGATTACGATGGTCTAGAACCTTCCACATTGGCCCAGAAGGACTCTATTTATACCCTTTTCTTCTTTATCACTGGGCCCATCTACTTCTTAAACACTGGCATCATTTTGAGTCAGGGACATAAGGTTCCTTCTTTTCTTCCTAAAGATTATAAAGCTCTGTTGTCCCTCACCTGTTTTACGCCATCATCTAGTAAACTATGAGTGGATACATCAGATCAGTTTCTTAGTCCATAGCTACTCACATTCATGACAAGAGCATTTAAAGCTATGATTGCCATAAACAATCAAAACAAGGTTGATACCTAGTTTATTTTGTAAACATGAATATCCTAGCTCAGCCTGTATTTTATCAGCTATGCTTCCCTGCAGATATTCTTCTCCCACTAGGAAAACAGACCGCAGACATTCTGGTGGGTAGACTCTCAGTCTGCAGAGAAAGACCTGTGACCTTGCGTCAAAGATATGAGATGCGGGGCAGTTGATGGGCAACACTTACACCTGTGACTATGAAACAAGCAGAACTCAGATTCCTACAGAGTTGCCCTTCTCCACCCTACGTTACAGAGGAGATACGGCTAGATGGGTTTGAAGACCTGACTTAGTCCAAATCAAACTGTGTATTAACTGGTTATTGGCCACACCTCCTCCCTCACATAATACTGGACCCAACGTCTCACTCTTCATAAAAGAAACAGGCAAAAATCACCTATTTCACAGCTAAAACAGGCCCAGGCGATTGATTGTCTTTGTTCTCCTTTACAAATAGGATATGGAACCTGTGTACATGGTCAGAGACCATTAAGGACAGGGGTGGTCTTCCATGACACCTCACAAAAAAGGCAGTGAGAATAGGGGCCAGGACACTCTGGAGTCTATGCTGAACTTGTAGAAAGGTATAGGAGAACCCCTTTTCCTAGACAATGGGGGTATCCCCCAGCCAAGTCTCTGGAACTGTTCCTGCCACCACAGCCTTGCATCCAAGAAAAGAGGCTGATTCCTACCCATTAGGCAGCCCCAAGGTCATAACTTAACCTGCATAATTAGAACATCCACTGCAGAGGGGGGGAACATTGAAAAGATAAAAGGCCTCTTTAAAACAGACTCTCCCCAACACATTTTTTTCATAATTATAGCTTTAAGAGCTTATGGTGATGGGAAAGCTGGCTACTTAAGAAAAATTAGGAGTCTCATTTGGCAGGAGAGGATTCCCCAGGGGACAGTGCACTGTCATTTTTCAGAGTCCAGGAAAAAGAAACCCCCGCACAGATGTCTGTACTTTGGCCTGATGTATGGCAAGCCTGCCTCACTTGCTATGGCCGGAGCCAGTTATTTTAATTAAAAACACTACACGTGTCATTAAATGTGTTGTTCCCTTTCCACTCCTGAGATGACTCTGGAGTTGGAGAAAATACAAACACGAGAATCCATTGCAGATGTGTGCAGAGGCCCGGGCCTGCTAAGACAGCCAGTGAGTCCCCAGATTCCAGCCTCAAAGCACCTCCCTGTGAAAATACCATGTGCAAACAGACAGTTGCCATGGGAGAGGACAGGAGAGCACGCGCCACCCATGCCACCACCTCCCTTAATTCGTGAGCAAAATCCAAAAGTCCTATGACCGCATGTGGGATTGTATTGAGCTGTTTCTTTTCTACTCTCTTAATGTTGATCTGGTTTTGTTTCATTTTTAAACCACAAAAATCCACTTCTGAGCTCAGGTAGGGAACACATGAGAGGCCTACTTAATTCAAGCATCTGTAGATGACTCTAGGGAAAATATCAGCATGTTTTACAAGTCTCGAGCCTGAGCCCCTTCCTTCCATGCTGGTACCAGCAAGTGGGTTTCGTTTGGGGCTGCCAGGTCATCTCTGTCCCTTCCCAGATCGGCCAGCCCCAGCCCACTACCGAGTGCCTTCCCCTTGGGCGTTTGATGGAAGGTGGCAGCTCCTCACACATTGGCTCCCCGATCACCTCAAGTAGCCCACCTGTCAGTAAGGAGGAGCGTTACCTCTTCCACAGCCCAGATTTCAATTGACTGAGGTTATCTGTAGGGCCTGACCCCATGGCTCCCACAGACCAAAGCTGCCATTGTGACAGGCATAGCTGATTTTGGAATGAGGTGTTGGACGAACATTCTGGTTCTGCAGGGGAGAAGGAGAACCAATGCTAGGGAGTGATGTCAGCTTGCATTAAAGCCCCAGACAGTGCTCCAGTGTCCTTGGCATAATATGGCCCTGGTATCTCTGTCAGCATCTCTGTTTTCTGTCACGGTGCACAATCCTGGACCTGTCTCTAGTCCTGACAGTGCCTTTTCAGATCAGGTTAGTGCCAGCCCAGAGACCAAGTCAGCTTCCCGGCACACAGCCCCTTTTGTTTGAAGTCTGCCCTTTTGTCATTAATGCACTCGATGTCTATTTAAATCTGACAGTGAGTGCAGTATCTGTTTTCCCGTCAAGAGATCATTGACAGTATTAATACCTCACGTCCTTGCCTCATTTTCCAAGCGCTGACACCTAGCCGCAGTCACCCGCATTCATCAAACAGCCCTTGCTCACCAGGATGTCTATAAACATTCTTGCTTCCAGGCCTAAAGAAACAGGGCAGGTCTTAAAAAGCACTTTTATCAATGCCAACCAGAGAAAAGATCTAGGAGTGTGGCTCAGAACACAGCCCTGGTGCGCCCGTTCCAGGAGCACTGTTCCCATCTGCTTGAATCTAGGCGAGACCCAGAGTGCAAGTTCAGCATGAAGAGCAGCAGAAAGAAAAAAAAATGGAATCCCCGGATGTGTGGGAGAGTTTACTGCAGGGAGTGCAGCCATGGTGGGCAGGGGTATGTGTGCACACACCTGCCTGTCAAGCTTTCTACTCAGGAGAGAGACTGTAATCTACAAAATATCTGAGAGCCCTATTCACTTCTTTCTCTAAAAATTCATGTTGTCCTGGTGCTATAGAAAGAAATGAACATCCTTTGGCAATATCCTTCTAGATTTTTCAAGAGTTTCTTAGAATGAATCTTTTTTTTTTTATTTTTCGGTCTTTTTGAGACAGGGTCTCCCTCTAGCCCCAGCTGTCCTGGAACTCACTATGTAGACCAGGCTGGCCTTGAACTCACAGAATGAGTCATATTTTAAGGCAGTCCCTTGTGGGCTTTCCCTTGCATCTGTGGGGTTGGTTGAGTCTACACAGCACAGCCTGTAGACCACCAGGATCCTGGCACTGGTGACAATATTAGCACAACTCTGGAAGTGATGGGATTCAGCACTGTGAACAGCTTAGTGCCAATAGCTGAAAGAATGAAGTCCCAAGAAGGATCTTAGTGAGGTTTCACATAAGCACAATACTTCCTGGCAATAGACCAATATTGAAAACCCCCAATGGAGAACTGGGGGCCAAGACATCCAAGTCAAGCCAGAAGAATAATTCATAGTAAAGTTGTTCATGGGAACATGTCGGGTAGTAAAGAGAGCCGGCCCCCAAACAATGTCACCCTGTCCCTCTTCCAATTCTAAGAGATCATGGAACTCCAGCAATTTCCAACATTAGCTCTAACCATCCAAACTAGGGAAAATATATACTGCCCTTAAAAGTTTGTACACATTATGTTAATCCTTATTCACAAACAAGTTTAGGGGCTACGGCAGTGGCTCAGTCAACAAACCACTTGCCATGCAAGTGTGAGGTTCCGAGTCTGATCCCCAGAGCCCACATTAAAAAGCCAGGCATAGCAATATATACCTGTACTTTCAGAGATGGGGATCTGGGGAGGACCCTGGGGCTTGCTGGTAAGGCAGTCTAGACAAATCCATGAGCTCTAGATCACTTAGAGACCCTATTTCAAAAAGTAAGGTAGAAAGTGATCGCGGAAGATACCTGACATCAACCTCTGGCCTCTACACACATGCCTTGACACATATCCCTATGCACACACAGCAAAGTTTACATTTCTATAACGGAGAACTCTTTTAGTGTCACAAAAATATATACTACTACAATGTCTACTGTAAAGAACCTGGTTGGTTCCAAATATTAATCTATCCCACATTAACCAAGAGTAGTGCCTGTTGGTTCCGTCTTTCCAAACTGAGCATACGAACAACCATGCACATCGGTAGCTATGGTCACAGATTTGTGGTTCATGAATTCATGTTTTATGGACGTTTCCTTTCTTTTTCTTCTTCCTAGCTACATACGTCAGAGATTTAAGCCCCACGAATACTAAGACAATTGTGTGCGATTGACTCTTAAAATAGGTCTTCTAAAATTGGAAGCGTAAAGGTAGCAAAAAAGGAAACGGAAGTTATAAATATTTTCTTGGAAAACCCCACTTTTAAAAATAATCTTATAAGGCTTTTGCAATAACCATGACCAGTTTCTTCTGGGTTTTTATTCTGTGTGGTTGGGTATCAAACCCAGGGCCTTAAACATGCTGGATATGGATTCTTGCACAGAGCTACATCCCTAATCCTTGATTTTGAAACAGAGTCTCCCTATGTAGCCAAAGCTGGCCTTCAATTCACCATCCTCCTCGAGCCTCCCAACTACAAGAGTTACAAGTAAGCACCTCCATGTGCAGAAGTCTTGTGGGTATTTACAATGTGTAATGAGTTGATTTAAAAGCCTGGTCTTATTCTAACAGTGTGTTTCATAGTGAGGTCTCCAACAGCCTCCCTGAATGACGGAAAGGCTTTGTAAGGAGCCATACATTATATACAAACTCAAACTGAAGATGAATTCAAGACTTGCCTGTCAGCAGGGGACGTCTAACGTCACTGTCACTTTGTACTTCCCAAATAATCTTCATCCAACATCACCTCTCTTCTTTAATCATCCAGCATGGGCTTAAGCCCCCCCCCTCCCCCCCGGGATTTGGAAAATTCTCTCTGGAAGTCAACAATATTGATTTCCAATAAAGGATTTCAAAATAGTCTCACTCTGGGAAGATTATCCTATACTTTGTCTTGAACGGGATCCATCTTATTTACACTTAACTTTCCATTCTTAGAAACTTGACTAAGGAAATCTAGAAGGGGGTGTGCTACATTTTGGGAATCATTTGCCGAATTAGAAAAGTCCTTAAAATGAGGAAATGATACCTAAAGCTGTTATTCCTAGGAACATATACTTAGTAGTGACATTTCGAAGTCCTTTGAGGCCAAGAAGTAGAGTCTCAGTTGTCTGAGGATTGATCTGTTTTCTGTCCCATGCCCCACGAGGTCGGCAATGGTACTACATGTCTGTTTTATGACATCTGCATTTCTGAGTTATGTATCGTGCCAGCTGTAATGATGGGTCTCTTTCTGTTTACAGGTGTCCTGGGGAAAGGTCGCTATTTTTACTATGGAAGAAACTCAGAGGGTAACAGGTTTATCCGAGATGATCAACTCTGAAGCTGAAGTCTACAGGCCTTACCTTATTTCATGCAAATAAAAGGGAAAGCAAAGAATAAAGGAAAAGCAGGAAAAACGATGGTTCACGTTGTCTTTGTAAGAAGGCTGCAACTTCCGCTTTCAGTACCTTGTGCTGACTTTGTCGGGCCTGTCAGGATCATCTAGTTGCCTTAGTCTGAGTGGTCACAGAGAGATTGACATGATTGCCCTTAAGCAGGTCTCATCCAGCAGGGTGACAGACAGCGATGGCTAAGCACCAGGGCTGACAGCATGAACACCATGATGGATTGCCTGGTCCCTCCACTGCTAGCAGGGGAGCAGAGGTCACACCTGGGGCCTCCCTGGGCATGCTCACTGGCTGCAGTCTAACTGAGAGAGACCATCTTGAGCTGGCCTTCTGAGTCAAGTCCTCTGATAGCACCGTGCTCTGGGTTTATTTTTAGTGGAATCGTGCCACAGTACCGAGGAGGGACGCTTTTCCTCTGTCCCCCTTAACCTGTGCATCAAGCATAGGCAGACACCTCCCTGATGCTTTACCAGTGTCCTTTATCATAGGCAATGCATTCCCATTTGCAGTTTCTCAAAGGACACCAGAGGTAATTTCTCAACCCAGGCATACGTTTATGACTGGCTTCATGATACAATTCCTAAAGTAAACATCTTTCCCTAAACTCCTGACTACAAAGGCACTGGTTTTACCTTATTTCCTGCAGCTCAATATCTACTTGTCCTGACTGTGTCATAGGGTTAACCAATTTCTTATCGCTTATTTTTAAACCACACACTATGCCTGTGGCCATGTTTAAGCTTGGAGCCGTTTTTAAGTTCCTTTAGGTGCTGTCTGCATTCGGTGAGGTGAAGAAAGACAGTGAGACGGGCCAGGGGGTGGAAAGATGAGGAAGGCTGTAGAAAATGCCCACCACACCAACAGGTTCTATAGAACAGACCTTTTATAGTTCCTATTTTTCTCAGAACATCTCACAAGTCAGATCCGTAACTTGCTCAGGAGACATTGTACCTACTTTGTGTCACCTTGGCTGTGTTCTAGCACCAATGTCACAAGGAAGGCAAGCACAATCACACTAGTCTGGGTACCTGTCATTTTGCTTAGCTTACTGATGCACAGGTCAGTCACTCTAGCGGTCACTTGGAAAGTTGCTTGCCCATGACACAATACATCTACTTTTTCTTCTTCTATTTATACTATGTGGTCATTTTCTTGCATGCACGTAGTGTTAGTACAGCAAAGCCCGAGACAGAATCCCTCCAAATTATGGATACCAAGTGACCAGAGAGTTGCTATCGTAGAGTCTTTGGGGACTCAGAATCCCTGAGCTGCCAAAAGAAAAACCTTCTTTCTCAGCTCCAGTCCGTTTACATAGCCTCTGGCCTACTGAGTCAACACAGTCTTGGAATAACACATCTCCAGGCTGGCAGGAGGCCTGCTTAGAGATCACACAACCTCCGTACATCAGCTGTTCAGAGCGGCTAACATTAAAATCCTCGAGACCATTAATAACTAGAGATTATTCAATGTTTGCCTTCATCTCGCCAATCTACTCATAATCGGAGTTGAGTACCTTTCCTCTGTTTGATCTACAAAACAGAACAGAGCTAATGGTTTCTATTAGCCACATCAGATTCTTTGTTTAGAAGCATCAGCACGTTTGGTCCATGGCATGTTATGGGCAGTAAGGCTCTGCACAAGGGCAGCTTGACTAGTCCAGTGTCCTATCCAATCTAGTGGCACATATATCCTTGTCTTCATAAAAGGCTTTAACCCTGCCTCAAACAATAAAAAAGCACTTGTGAACTGACCACAGAATTTTTCCATCTTTATTTTTCTTACTTGTTTACTTTTCTTAATGTCAGAACCATTTGTATCGTGCGCAGGAATGTCTCCCTCGATGTGAGCTTTGGAGGCAAAAAAATATTTTTGGAGTGAATTATTGACCACACTGGTTCCCTCTCTTTGGGTTATTTATTTTCTTTCAGAATGGTGTAATAACTTTAATTAAGATTAGCTTTAATTATAACTTACGTAAAGGCCATCATGGTGGCATATTCATCTTACTGATGGAATTACAGTGAGTTTTGCTTCTCTTAAGCAGGGATAATGATAATGAATTAGTATTGGGTTGTTTGCAATTCCACTGTTTGCTAAGCAAGATCTGCCATGCTACAGTTGGACTCTGCTGTGATTAGTAGGGGAGGAAGCCCTGAGCCATGCTTATCTTAAATCTGTAAGAATTTCTCAAACCATGTTTTTCAAAGTAGAAAATCACAGAGTAATAAATTCAATCGAGGCTCAGTCATGTCTCACAGCCCTTTACACTTGTTTATCTTCCTTTACCTCTACTCCACAGAGCCTGGTCTTTGGGGATCATGGTCTCAGGCATCCCTACCTCCCCTCCCCAGGACGCTGGTCTGAGTTAAGAGAACCCACAGATGGGTAGTATTCTGGAATTCACTGCTCAGCAATGTCAGGGTGACTCTCTTTCCCCTAAGTAACCTAATTTTTATAGAACAGTTTGTTCCAAGGGGAATAATGTTTTAGATTGTGGGAAATCCTATTAAAAGTACTATTGCAGACATTTGCTTTTACTTTTACCAGCTTTGCTCATAAACCCTCCATCTGTTTGTTTCTTTAAATAGAAGCACGTTATAAGAGATTATCACTCGATCAGGCTGCATGTCTCCGTGTTGTGTTTTCACATCGTCACGTATTCTAAGGAATAAAAGAAAGCAAACTACAGCCTCTGGATGAAAGGTGTGTGTGTGTGTGTGTGTGTGTGTGTGTGTGTGTGTGTGTGTTCCCACCAGAGCTGTATCTTGCACATTTTGCATATTTTTAATTTCAAGGGGGAAATGTCTTTCTTGCTGTTTCTAAGAAGTAGCCTGGATGTCTTTCTCTTCGTTGTTAATGCACACATCAAAACAACCCACAGGCTCTTTTCATCATAACTGTAATAGGGTTCAGACTTTGCTACTTCCAAAGGCACCCTACGTCAGATATGTGTCACATTCTGATGCCCAAGGAGGACCAAACAGCCCACTGTGGCTCTTCCATGCTGCCCAGCTGGTGTAGTTCATCCTTTAAAAATAAGAATGAGGGGCCTGGGAAGATGGACCAGCAGTAAGAGTGCTTACTGTCCTTTAAGAGGACCTGGGTTCAGTTTTTAGCACCCATATGGTGGTTCATTACCACCTACAACTACAGTTCAAGGGGATCCAATGCTCTCTTCTGGTCTCTGTAGGCTCCTGCACATACATGCTGGACATAAATTCATGTAGGCATGCACACACACACACACATACAAATACACAAAAATAAAGACATCTTTTAAAATGTTTTTAAATAAAAGAATGGATGGATTTGAGTACTGTTTTCCTTAGGCACTAACTTTTCAATTCAGGTGCTTGTAATGAAAGGAAAAAATTTCCTGTAGTGGGTTTGATCACAACCCACACACTATTCTAGGCACAAGGTATCAAAATAGATAGGAATTAACATAAATTATTTATTCATAAGTTAAATATTATTATAAGTTAAATAATAACACATGCTATTATAAAACTGATTTAGCCTGAAGCCACATAAGATTTTTAACACCTAGGTACAGTATAGAGTTTTTCATGTTATTACTACCTAAAGTTTTACAACCTAGTACTCTGACATTTATCCCACATTGGAAGATATTTTCAAAGACTGGGACTATCATAGGCACACCTTCACTGCAGCATGCTCTAACTTAAGAGAAAAGTAGCAGCTACAAGGTCTCCTAAGTATGTTTAATTACTGCCTTGTCAGAAAAACAGTTGTCAAGTCCTCAAAACAGAAAGAAGATGACAAGAAGAGGAGGAAGGAAAGGGGCAAAGAGAGAGGGGGAAACAGTCCACGATTCCTATTGCTGATTTATAAATAATTTATTTCCTAATGTTTCTATGGGCTCCATGATACATTAGCATTTATTGCTGTTTTCATGTCACATAGGAAAATATACCTTTTCAGACCTAATGAGTTAATAACCACTTTAAGCCTTTCTTTCCTATGAATTGATGATCTACATTCTGGGACTTGCTCTGGCCTTGGTGCTGTGTGTTAAGATGTTCATGCTTTCTTTCTTTTAGTCCTTCTAAAACTAAATAGGACATATAGGATGACTGCTCAACTATAACAGAGCTCTTTTGTTTCAACTAAGAGATAGCTTTAATAATAACCCCCCCAAACACATACATGGGGTATTCCCAAAAGTTACTATATAAAACCAAGTTTCATTGACAAAGTATCCATATTTCCCTACTTTTCCACATTCATTCCCAATACTCACCTTTACCTCTTCCATACAAAGGCTCTCTGGCTCAAATGATGGTGATTTCTATGAAGCAACAGCACATGGTACACATGGACTGAGGTGGTCAAGCACAATGAATGGAGACACACCTCCAAGTGTAACACGTCTCTTCCTTCTGCTTGTTATGGACTGTGTTTGTTATCCTCACTGAGAAAGATCCATTTTCAAAGGATCCTGTTAGAGTGTAAAGGGTTTCTATTTAATGGTCCACATATAACTCAAAAGTCAGGAATAGATGATGATGGTCATGGCAGTTACACCAGAAAAGAGTCACTGCAGATAAGCTGACAAATTGAACTTAGCCACTGCTTACATTTAACTAAAAAGAAAGAGACTTTCAGCTCAAGTTTTAGACAAGGCTTATAGATTTATATCTAAGGATCGTTGAATACACAATATAGATACGGTGTTGACTTATCATAAGCTAAAATTATTTTTAAACTCTTTTGGTCTAGTTTAGTCTGTGGTCTCTTTTAGTGGGAGATCCTGTAGGCCTCTTTGCTCTGGTTCATCTATACACATTCATATATTATAAATAGTTTCTTCTATAATTGTACTATCAACAGTCTATCAAACATGACAACTGTCAGGTTTATTAAAAACATCGTGGTAAAGAAATGTTGATAGCCAGCATATATACTTCTAGTACATACTAGAAGTGTCTTTAATACTATGTATACTAACATATATATGAAAGATTCTAAGAATGAAAAGTTTCTGTGAACATTTACCAACTCCAGCATTACATGTGCTTCTGACTTGCTGTCATTCTTCTTGGGTGGCTAACTTCTAGAAAATTCTTCAGCTAATTACACCTCCTTTCTGGTTTTGAAGTCTTCTTTAAAAACTATAATAATCTGTTTCTTTAAGGGTGTGTACTCCATAGATACTTATTGGGTACCTTCAGTTTACTTCAGAATTAACACAACAAGGAAAATAAGGGGATGCCCTACTTTTGAAAGGTTCTGTCGAAAGAAAACTAACAAAGACAAACAATTATTATATGCTGTGGTAAGCACTAAGTTAAAAATTGTATCAAAGAACTGTAAGAATGAGGTACCAGAAATGAAGGTTTAAAGTTAATCCCAAGTGTAACCATAATCCAATCACAGTTACAGTTACGTCTCAATACAAACTGGTACCATTTCCTAACCTAAAATACTCCTTACAACTACATCCTTAATGGTCTCCTGATTTGACTCTTCTTTCTGTACAGACCATTTTTCATAGGAAAATCAGTGTGATTGTCCCAAAATTATAAGGTCACAGCCTTTGATTCTTTCATCCATTTCCCATCTCACCTGAAAGAAAAATCAGAGTCCTTATAGGATCCTATGAAGCCCTGCATGTTTTGTTCTGGATAAATCAGTGAGCCAGGAGTGCTGAGGATGAAACAGAAATAAATGCAAATACCAGTCCTTACTGATCCCTCCTTTCCCTCCGACCTAAAACAATCACAACTTTTGCAGTGCTACACTCGCTGCTTCCCCTGTCCCCAAAGCTCTACTAGACAACTTCATGAAATGATGCTTCTGTGTATTCAATCTGCCTTCAAATGCAGCATCACTAGAAAGCCCATTTCAGACCATCTCATATGCAGTAGACCCTCTACTTACCTATCATCAGATTCTGTTTATCTTGCTTTGTTTTCCTATTGCATTTTTCACCACTTGCCACATATGTATTTATGTTCTTTTTCCCCTTATTATCCAAACAAAGGGAGGGGACTCATTCTGTTCTGAGCCTAATGGGTCCCTCTCATGTAGCAGGGCTTCGATAAATCATCATTTTGAATTACACTGAAGAATGGTTCTAGTCCTACTCCATACTGCCGCTGGGCCCCAAGTTCAAGTTCTACTCTGCCAAGAGCTGGCTAAAGTTTGCACATATCACATCCCCCCAAACTGCCACTGATGAAGAAACATCTGTAGTTGTGTGGATTTCTGGTGCCACCACTTCAATTGCTAGAGTGTTCCATCAGGTGCCCCTCCCCCCAACTATCGTGTAATCATCATCTACCTGGGCTACTTGGGTAATTCCTCCCTCCTGTGGCTCCTGGAGTCAAAAGGGAGCCTTGATTCTGCCATTCCATGCAGAATCAAAGTCATTGACTAGAGCTAAATTTATACATTTGTTATGCACAATTAGAACCAGTGCAAATTCAGTCTACCAAATTGACATTCTAAGACATATCTTCAGAAGAAAATCACTTGCTATAAAACAAAAATGAAAACACCATATAGAACACAGAAGTGTGTATGTGTGTATGTTAGAGAGAGAGAGAGAGGGAGAGAGGGAGAGAGGAGAGAGAGAGGATTCTTCCAAAAGAACTTACTAATCATCTAATAACAGCACCTGAAGAAAAGGATATTGATGAAACACCAAATAAAGAATTTAAAAGAATTTAAGGATTCTGAGTCAATGAAATTAAGAAGAATTAAAAGATTATGAGAATAGGAAAACAATTCAAGCTATGTATGAGAAATTCAACAAGCAGATAAAGATCATGAAAAAAATCAAGCACAAGTTTTAGAAATGAATTCAATAATTCAGGTAAGAACGAGTTGAGGGCTGGAGAGATGGCTCAGCGGTTAAGGGCACTGACTGCTCCTACGGAGGACCTGGATTCAATTCCCAGCACCCACATGGTGGCTAACAAACATCTGTAATTCCAGTTCCAGGGAATTTGATGCCTTCTTCTGACCTCCCTGGTCATTGCACAACACGGGTACACTTACATACATGCAGGCAATACGCTCATATACACAAAATAAAATAGTAAGTCAACTATAGTTGAAAGCCGCACGAGTAGACTAGATCAAGCAGAATATCTGAATTTAAACACATCATTTTAAATATTCCAACAATACAAAAATCAAGTATGTTGAAAAGAAATTAACACAGCCTCTGAGATGTATTTGACATCATCAAGCAACAAATAGTAAAATTTTCTGAATACTTGAATCAAAAGAGAAAAGTCATAGAAAATATACTCAATGAAATAATACCTGAAAACTTCCTCTATCTTGGGAAAAATAGGAACTACATACAGAAGCTCCAGAGGATTCTATATCAACACAGACAAACAAGAGCCTACGGGGGAACATTGTAGTCAACTGTCTAAAGTCCAAGGTAGATTTGGGAAATAGACTGGGAACACGCTGGTTGTGGGCTCCCATTTACCCTGCCCAGCTAGTCAGAACTCACCCATTCTGTCACCATCTTATTGCTCCGGGACTAGGCTGTGGCATCCTACTGGAGAGCTCCTGAACAGCCTGGTTAGTCAGAACCCTCCCACTCTGACACCATCTTCCCCTTTTGGGACTAGGCCCCAAACCAGCTGCTGGTGGGCTCCAGAAAACCTGGATGGGCTAATTAGGTACTTGCCCACTCTGATGCCATCTTCTGGCTCTGGGACTAAGCTGGGAATGTGCAGCTAGAATGCTCTCGACTAGGCCTGGAAAGCTCTGCTCTACCTCTGGACTAGCCTAGTGAGAGAGCTAGAACCAGTCTACCTCACTGTCATCTCCACACTCACAATCCTAACTGTGATTGCTCACCTGGCACACTGGGACAGCCTGAAACCATCCTGTCCCTCCAATAAAAACTCCAAAGTGAGAACCTGAAGCAAAGACTACTAACTATTCATAACTGACTAGAAAATCACCAAGCTACAATAGTAAAAATAGACCCAACTTTCAACTCAACAGAGGCAGGCCAGAATTTCACATCAGACACATAATGAATGAAAGACTGAGTCCTTAGGCCCAGGTCACAATGGAATAACACAAATAATATGAAAAATCAGGATACTATGTTCCTACCAAACCCCACAAGCCTTATAGAAGTATTCTACAATAAGAAACATCCAGAAAACCCCAGGACACAGAACTTAACACATGGCCAAAGAATTCAAGGATTTTAAAGAACACAAAATCAAATCAAAGATCTCAAAGAGGATGGGAATAAACTCCTGACCGAAGTGCAAGAAAATGCAAACACACAGCTGAGTGAAATGACAAAGACAATTCAGGATTTGAAAAGTGATTCGTGAAAGGGTAGAAATACTGAGGAAAACTCAAGCTGAAATGAAGATGGAACCAAACAACTCAATAAGCCAATTTCAAATGTCAGAAGAAAGTTTCTCTAGCAGAATGAATCGGGTGAAAAAAAAAAAAAAAAAACAAGACTGGAAGATCAATTTGGAGAAGTGGACGCTCAAACAAAGATAATGAAAAATTTAAAAACAAAGGGATGGAATCTGCAGGAAATGTGGGATACCATGAAAAGACCAAATCCATGAATTATAGGTACAGAGGAAGAAGACATCATGTCAATAGCATTGACCAGAACTTCAGTAGGATTATAGAATGTAACTTCCCTAAGGAAAGACACACCCACACAGATGTGAGAGGCACACAGAACACCAAATAGATAGGATCAGAAAAGAAACTCCCCATGGCATATCATAGGAAAAACACTAAATATACAGAAGAAAGAAGGTTCTGAAAGCTGCAAGAGTAAAACAAGTTAAATATAAAGGAAAACCCATCGGAAAAACAGCTGACTTTTCAATGTAAACTATAAGAGCCAGGAGAGGCTGGAGTGATGTATTCCAAGTTCTAAATGACTATAAATGCCAGCCCAGACTACTTTACCCGGCAACACTATCATAGTCAAAGGAGAAAGACAATTCTTCCATGATACAAATAGGCTGAAAGAATTCATGTCCACCAAACCAGCCCTATAGAAAATACTCAAAGTAATACAAAAGACTGAAGAAAGAAATATCAGACCCAAAAGGCTACAACAAGAAAACAAATGAGGATATAATTACTGAAACACAGAACAGAACCAAGAAAAAAAACTAAAATGATAGTAACCAATACACACCTTTCAGTAATAACTTTTAATATCAATAGCCTCAATTTCCCAATTGGAAGACACGGGCTAGTTGAATGGATTAAGAAACAAAAAATCTATCATTTTGTTCACTACAAGAAATTCATTTTAACTTCAAGGATGGGCACCACTATAGGGTGAAAGAATGAAAAAAAATATTCCCTGCAAATGGCACTAAGAAACAAAAACCTTTGCTATTCTAATATCTGACAAAATAGATTCAATCTAAAATTAGGACAGGTTAAAAAACCACTTCCTTCTGTTCTAGGGAATAATCGACCAAGAAGACATTATAATCATGAACATATATGCACAAACTCTGCTGCATCCAATTTCTTAAAAAGAGTGCTATTAGACTTCAAGACACAGATTAACACCAGCTCAGTAACAGTAGGTGACCTTAATCTTCATTTTCTGTAATAGACAAGTTCACCTGGACAAAGGATAAACAGAGAAAATCCAAATAAAATTATATACATCAAATTAAACTAATAGATATCTACAGAATATTCTACTCAAGCACTAAAAACTACACATTCTACTTGGGATCCCATAGAAGTTTCTCTAAAATGTACCATATACTGGGGCACTAAACCTCAACAAATAGAAAAGATTGAAATTATTCCATGAATTCTATGAGACCACAGTGCAATAAACTTTAAAATCAACAGTAAAAGAGGTGCTGTAGCTACAGGAACTCATGGCGATTATATGGCACATTCCTGAATGATGAATGAGTGAAAGGAGAAATCAAGACAGAAATAAAAATATTCATGGAAGTAAAAGAAAATGAAAACATAATACAACACAACCCCTGGAAGACAAGAAAAGCAGTACTGAGAGGGACACTTACAGTTCTAGGTGCCCACATTAAAGAATTTGAAAGAGCAGAAATAAATGACTTAATCGTACAACTCCAGAATCTGGAGAAAATAAAGAAGAACAAACCAAACCCCAACTCAGAAGACTAGAAGAAATAATAAAAATTAGAGTAGAAATCAATGTAAATAGAAAAAAATAGAAACAATGAATCTAAGAGCTGGTTCTTTGAAAAGATACACAAGATAGACCCTTAGCCCCGCTAACCAAAAGAAAGAAAGAGCTGGTAATGGACAAAACTAGAAACTGTTATACTAGGTGAAGTAACACAGACTCAAAATAACAAGGGACAGATGCATGTTCTCTCTCATTTGTGGATACTAACTTTAAATCCTTAGGTACAAATGTACCTCTCCCCTTCAATAAAAGTAGATACAGAGAAATAGAGAAAAAAATGCTTTATCAATATACTAAACCACCAAAACACAAGATGAACAAAAGAGAAAGAACAAAACATCCAAAGAAAACAAATGATAAAATTCACACAATTATAGAAATGAAACATTAAACATCAGTAGTTACCTTGACTGCAAATGGACTAAATATCCCAATGAAAGACACAGACTAGTTTAACTGAATAGAAAACAAAACCCAGGGACATACTGTGTACAAGAAACTCACTTCAGGTGAACTGAAAGGGAAACAATAGAAAAAATATATTAAAATACAAATGTAAATCATACCACTGAATGAAAAATGGGTCATTGAGGAAAATTTAAATATTTGTCAAAGCAAATGGAAATGGAAACACAATATATCAAAACTTAAAGATATAGCAAAGGCCATACCTAGTGGGAAGTTTATAGCAATAGACACATATACCAAAAAATAAAATTTTCAAATAAATAGCCTAACAATGGGTCTCAGAATTTGTAAAAGCAATAAAAAGTCAAATGCAGTATTAGTAGAAAAAATAGGAAAGATCAGCCAGAACAGAAATAAATTATGAAAGAGCAAAAAATATAAGACCAATGAGACAGGGATCAAGTTTTTAAAGGAGAGAAACAAAACTGACAAACCTTTACCTAGACTAACCAAAATCCAAACAAACAAAACCCCAGAATCCCCACGAGGCTGGCAACAGAGAGATCTTGCCTCACAGAGCATGTACATGGCCTTAGGTTTGATCAATCCACAATGTAACAGACAGACAGACAGAATGCCCAAATCAAACCAGAGGTGAAAAAAGGAAACCCTAAAATTATCAATAATCACACTGAAACACAAAGGATTATTAGAGATGAATGTAATTTATTCTATACTAACAAGTTGGAAAATGGGGTGGGCAGACTGTGCATAAATTTCTGGAAATACAAAGCCTACAAAAATTGAACCAAGGAGACATAAAACAAACCCTGAACAGAATCATAATGAGTAATGAGAATGAACCAGTAAAAGTCCACCAACCAAAAAAACCCAGAACCCAGGTAAAAGCTGGGCATGGGTGGGGAGTCGGGGGTCCCTGATGTTCTTTGGCCAGCCAGCCTAGCCTAATTGTGAGCTCTGGGTCTCAGTGAGAGATCCTGCCTCAAATGTGGTGGATGGCACTTGAGGAACAACAGAGGTTGACTTCTGGTTTCCATAGGTATGTGCATGCACATGCATAATCACTACATGCATACACACACACACACACACACACACACACACACCTTTTACACATTAGTCACAAAAACTTTTGCATATCATTCATACTATCAGTTGCACATCATTGGTGTGAACAAAAAGAAAACAGCATTATTAGCTCTACTGCCAATTTATTCCCTAGAGTAAGTTCCCAAGACAAATAATCCCACATTATGTAAATCGAAGCTATCATCAAATAAAAAATATTTTCCAGTTTAAGATGTTTGAAGACTTTATAGGAATACTTAGCATCGTATGATGAAAGAATTGACAGCCTGGAAATCTCACATCCTTATTTTTGCCATTCAATCAATGTGCAATCTTTAGTTATGTTGGAAATCTGGAAATAGCTCATCTTAGTGGATGGTTATAAATGGTGCATCAGAGCCAAGTTTCCTTTCTGCTCTGGACTCAAATGACTAATCTCTCTGATTTTCAATTTCTGTGCCCTGTAGAGGAGGAAATGGAAACATTTCAACAGCAGCTGTAACTGACATCATTGAAGACAGTTGGGATCCCCAGTATCTCTCCATCCACAGTTGGAATGGAGTGGCTTTATGAGGTAGATGGTATATGAAAGTGCTTTAGAGAATCAAGTGTTTTCCAAGTGTAAGTGATTATGTGGCAAATTCCAAACTTTGAAAGCACCTCAAAACAAGTTTAGAAATATCTCGGGTTCATTCTTGGAACTACAAACTCTGACTTACTCTGACTCCTTGAGAGCCGACTAAACCGCAGTATTTACATCATTTCTGAAGTGGGGATTCTAAAATAAGTTCCAAGTATATAGTTAAGTCTTATTTTCAAGTTTACACACATTAGTGCTATTTAGGCATTTTGGGATTTCTTGGTGTGCCACGCTTTCTTTCACTCAAGGCTCTTCTCTACTTTATACATTATTGGAAAGTGTGAATTTACCACTTCTTTTAGGTCCCATTTATTCATCATATCCAGGATGAGGCAAGTGAGACACTCCACTGAGTGGAAGCAGTTGTGAGTACCAACAACTTCAGTAATCAAAATAAATAATGTCAATACAATATTTTCTAAAAACAAAAGTTAATGTAGAAATATGAGCTCATAAATATCACTTGTTCATTCAATACAAATTTTCCTTTTGTCCTAAGCCCTATCTTGATATGGTTCAGCACAGCACTGATCCATCTGTTTGATTTTATCCTTTAAAAAGTGCCAAAACCAGGGCTGGGGAGATGATTCAGTTGGTAAAGTACTTGTGCAAACATGAAGAACTGAATTCAGATCTCTAGTTCTCATGTAAAGGCCAGGCACAGCAGCGTATGTCTGTAACCCCAGTGCTAGAGGTGGGCTGTAGAGACAGGTGGACCCCTGGAGCTCACTGGTGAACCAGTCTAGCTCAATCAGTGAAAGATCTTGTCTCAGCCAGATAGTGAGAGACTGAGGAAGACACTGGTGATCAACCGCTAGTCTCTACACATATGTGCACACACACACACACACACACACACACACACAAATATGTATGAACACATAACAGACATATCACACACACAAATATGTATGAACACATAACAGACATATCACACACACAAATATGAACACATCACACACACAAATATGTATGAACACATAACAGACATATCACACACACACAAATATGAACACATCACACACACAAATATGTATGAACACATAACAGACATATCACACACACAAATATGAACACATCACACACACACAAATATGTATGAACACATAACAGACATATCACACACACAAATATGAACACATCACACACACACAAATATGTATGAACACATAACAGACATATCACACACACAAATATGAACACATCACACACACACAAATATGTATGAACACATAACAGACATATCACACACACAAATATGAACACATCACACACACACAAATATGTATGAACACATAACAGACATATCACACACACACAAATATGTATGAACACATCACACACACACACACACACACACACACACACACACGCACACTTCTTTAGAGGACAAGGAGGCCAAGGTTATAAATTCTCTCCCTTCTTCCAATGTGCAACAGTTGACAAAGTTTCCATGAAGTTGAAAATCAGCTAGAGTGAGTGATGTGTAGTCCAAGTTGGTGCTGAGGCTGAATTTTAATAAGAAACACATTAATATTTTAAAATATAGTTGAATTTTCAAATATTGTTAATGTATGTTAGTGACATTGAAACTTTTGAAACGATTAAAACTTAAAGTTATACTTAGACTCTTGGGATTCCCTGAATTATCTGGATATTAATCTTGTCTTAATATGTGAACAAACATCTGGGAGTCTGCAGTTTGCCCTTAACTTTATTTGCTGTCTTCTGGGTGCATATTTACAATTTTTATTTGAATAAATTTCTTAAATTTTATGATATATATGTATAAGGATGGTTCAGAGACTGATACATCCTAAGATGATCCTCAATACCATGAAATTGTCGGTATTCTATATTTCTTTCTGGGTGCTGTAAAATTCTGTCTTGCATATGCAGATGTTTGAGACACCTGGAATTTACAGCATGCTGCTGTGATGTGGAGCTAGAAAAAATTTTCTTGCATGATTACATGGTTGCTTTATTTATTATATTTACTTATCTCTTTGAAAAAAATTTTGGATTTATTTTATGTGTATATTATGTCTGCATGTCTGTAAGTTCACCACATGCATGCACTGCCTACAGAGGCCGGCAAAGCGTGTTGAATCCCCTAGAACTGGAGTTATGGATGGTTGTTAGCCGCCATGTGGTTCAGGGAATTGAACCCAGGTCCTCTGCAAGGGCAGCCAGTGCCCTTAACTGCTGAGCCATCCCTCCAGTTTCTTTTCTGTCCTCCTAAATACCATTTCTGCCATTGCCGAGCTTGTACACACACCTGGAAAATTCTGGGCTCTAGGTTTGATTCACTTTGCACATTTTAAGGATATTACCTTATGTAACTGATATCACTATATAATTCCTGCTTCCTTTTTTCTTTCTTCTTGCAATCAACTTTATTGATGGATAATTTGTAAATCATAAATGCCTTCATATGTAAATAAATCTTATTTCTTTTATTACCATAACCAAGAAGGAGTATTAACAAATAGAAAAAAGGCAAATTCTTGCAAAGGAAAATAAGTGGATAAATTATGGTATTTTTAAATATAGGAATGCTATTCAGAGGGGGAAGGAAAAGAGAGACAGGGACTCTGGATACATTTCAGAAATACGCTGAACAAATTATCTTGAGAACATTAAAATAAATTTATAAAGACTAAAATATAAATACATCACCTTTATAAGACTGACACATTATCATAAAAGTGAATGCTTCAAAATAAGTAAATAAATAAGACATAAAAAACTGAACACTTCATGATGACAGAGAAATGCTTTCAAAATTCTGATGAAAATGGTTTGCAACTTTAAATTCTATACTTTGCTAAAATATGAAATAAACGTGAGATAAAATTCAAGATGTTTTCAGGCTGGAAAGAAAAAAACCTTGACATCCACTGTGATCTATCCTTTATTGTATTTAGCAAAAACAACCACACCCCCCCCCCTGAATTTTTATTCTGATATTTTCTAGCTAGCTAAAAATAAACTATCCTGCTCTGCTTGGGTCACCTCTGGTCGTCGATTTGCAGTAGATGCATTGTGATGGGGGCTCAGAGAGACATTTTTCAAAGAGAAAAGACTCCCTGTCATTTCTCCTTCTGAGTTCTTGGAATGCAGATATGGTAGTGGCTCTCTAATATTCATTTTAGTCCTTGCTTCCCTTGAAAATGAAAGCCATAGACAGAGTAAAATAGAAAAGAAAGACTAGAAAATATGTTCTGGTAACAACAAGGCACAATCAGCTTCTAAATTTTCTTATATAAGTACAGTTTTGTTGCTTATACAAATAATCCACACTAACAGTGAAAGCGACTTGAAGGTATATGTTAATTGATACAGAATTCAACTTGGCCAGTCACCTAATTATGTGACTGTGATCTAATCAATAGCCATAGAAGTGTTGAGGCAACTTCAAAGAACCACTGTTCTCATAACAAGAGAGCTAGTCTAGCAAAGATTGGGAAGATATCTATGCAAAATCATAAAGCCAATAAAAACACATTTTAGGGCCGGGTGTGGTGGTGCACACCTTTAATCCCAGCACTCGGGAGGCAGAGGCAGGTGGATTTCTGTGAGTTCAAGGCCAGCCTGGTCTACATAGTGAGTTCCAAGACAGCTGGGGCTACAGGGAGACCCTGTCTCAAAAAGACCAAACACACACACACACACACACACACACACACACACACACACATTTTAGAAGTAAAATAAAGGCAGTTAGAAGTTCCTGAGAAAATGAAAACATTTAAAAATATAATTACTTCACTATATAATACACAATAAAAGCACAAGCAAATCCTTCAATAAGAATTTTCAGGAGGGAAATAATCCTTTTAGGAATGATCACAAGTTACAACTTCTACTAGGAACTTTATTCAAACTAAGAGGCTCACTGAGCAAAATAAGTTTCTTCAAGATTTATTTAAGTAGTGTCCTCTTTTCATGAATCTACTTGAAACATGATGAGTCCTTTGTAGACCCAGCTTGTTCAGCCTGGGGATGGTCTGTGTTACATATATGGTTGTCATTATAGTTCACTGACTCTTAACTTTTTCAGGAATATCAATAACAGCCTCTTAAAACACCTCAGTCATACTAATACACCATCATTTGCTTGTTGGCCTTGGTTTTGCCTCATTATATTGTGACTCACAAAGTACATGACAGTAGTTTTCATTTCTGTTCTCCCAGAACTTTGCCCAACGTTAGTTACATCACAGGGCTTGGATATATTCAGTGAAGGAGTACAAAGGAACTTCATCTAATAATTTTGAAAGCCTATGTTTTTATTTATTGTTATATCCTTAAGAAGGGAGAAAAGGGAAACAGGGAAAGATTTTGAAGAAGACAAGAGAACGGGCACATTAAAGATGCCCATTCTTCACACCACATGCAGCAGTGAGCAATCCCTCAGAGCATGTCTCATGATATTTGGACATTCTTTTCACAGATCACCTTGCAATCTCAGGTCACAAGGTAGGAGCTGCCAGCAGTCCTGTTATTAAACCACCACACTAGCCTCCAGTCCTCCTTTAAGTAAAGGGGTTTGTGATGGGCTAGCCTAGGGTCATCATGCCAACCCATAGCTGCCCTGTTCCCGTCTTCCTACCAAACAGACTCAGACTTCGAGTGGTTTCACAAGCCTAGGAGGAATGGATATTTATAAAGACATGTTACACTGTGATCATGTTCACCCAGCAGCACCATCAGCTCAGCGTCCAGGCCTGCTGAGTACAGAAACCTGGGAAGGGAGACATATGGGTAATTAAGGTACAGGTGGGGCTGATACATGAGACCATGGAGAAGCCCACTGCCTCTCTTTTCACATAAAGCCTTTATCAGAGGCCAGGGACATGTGGAGGAAAGATGATGAGTCTCCGAATTAATAGACATTGCCCTGGGTTCAGGCTCCACTACCTACTGGCTTCATGTCCTTGAACATGTCCTTTAGAATTTTTAGGCCTTGGAGGCCTCAAGAAAATGTTCACTTCAAAGAATTGTGTTGGGGATTATAAAGAGGTAACATATATGACTATCCTTTGAAAAATTAAAATGTGTTTTTTTATTAAAAGATTTGTATTTATTATGTGTACATGTGTGTTCCTATACATGGACGCATGTGTGGGTTTGTGTACCTGTGTCCAGTGCCCTCAAAACCCAAAAGAGGGATTCGGGTCCCCTGAAGGTGAAGTTACAGGTAGTAGTGAGTCATTCATTGTGGGTTCTGGAAAGGAAACTCTGGTCTTGTGCAAGAGCAACACGTGCCCTTAACAACTGAGCCATCTCTGCAGTCCAGTGCTCTTTTTCAGACTGTGAGACTTGAAGGCTTCTCAGTACATTGGGTTCAACCCTTATGTAAAGAGTTGTTAAAGACAAATGGTAAGAAATCAGGAAGAATTATGCCAATATACAAATTTTGAATAATTTTGCCATTACTACTTGCCTTCATTAACCAACTGGTCAGTAATATTATACCAATATATTGTTATTGTATCACCATATCAGAAACATTTGAGTATCTAATATTCACTCATTCAGTAACATTTAGCAAGTGCCCAAGGGAAGGGAAGCAGTTTAGTGCCCAAGAATGAACTAGTGAATAAAAAATTAAGAAAGAGAAGCAAGATGGCAGCCAAGTAAGATGCTCCAGGATCATCTGACCATGGAGACACCTACCTGAATAGGTTCTCAGGCACCCATCTACCTTCATAAGAGCTAAGGAAGCCAGGAGAGAGACTGGAGTCCCTGGTTCTAGCATGATAATAAGAGAAGGCATGCCCCAGAGAAGCCAGGAAGGAAAGAGTAGCTATGTAAGCTCTCTCTCACCTCCAGCAATACATGTCAAGAAGACACTTCCCACTGGGGAGAGCGAGAGCAAGAGAGAGTGAGAGAGTGAGAGAAAGAGCGAGAGAGTGAGAGAGCAAGAGAGTGAGAATGAGAGAGAAAGGAGGAGGGTAGAAGGGAGAGAAAGGGAGAGGGAGAGAAACACACAGAGAGAGTTAGACAGAGACAGAGACAGAGACAGAGACAGAGCGGTTTAAGTCCAGACTTTAGACTTGGAACCCAGTATGAGTCTTGCCATGGTAAACCTCACTGCTGGATAGTGTCCATGAACAAAGGCATACTCATCAAAGAGTTTCTGAGAAGCAAAGAGAGACGAGAAGGGGCTTGAATTCCAGTGTCCTCTACAACAGCATGCCCTCATCAACCCAACTTTCAGGATCCTATCTCCTTAAGGTTCCTTCTAATAATAGTACAGTTTACCAAGGATGCATTGGGCATATAGGATCTGGAGGACAGCTCTGAAACCATCATATGTCAGAGTCAACAGAAGAGTTTAAGCACAAGAACTCTGAGACCTTAAGAGAGCAAACACTTGCACAGCAGAGACTTAAGACGGCCTTGAGAAAAACAAGGTTGGAGAGCGTTCATCCAAAGAAATGATAGCAGAAGACTCCCCAAAACTTGAGAAGTTTTCTGATTCAGGAAGTTCACAGGATAACAGTCAGATTCAACTCAACCAAGTATACTCTACGATGTGTATAATAATCAACTCTTCAAGGTAAAGAGCGGAGTCTTAAGGCAATGAGAGAAATGAACAGCACACTGATGTGTCTTGATTCTCCTGAAACAGGATATTCAGTAGAAACTTCACAGGCCAGGAAACAATAGAGTACATTGTCATAGGACTGAAAACAAAAGTTTAAAAAACCCTTGCCAACCAAGAATATTGTCCTCATGCATGTGTATATTTACAACATGTGGATTTTTTAGTAGGACTTTGAACTAATAGATTTCCCTCTTGTTTTTCATACTATCTAAGCGTCATCTATCTCTCCTCTCATTCTCCCTAAATAATCCTCCATTCACCCTCCCCAATTAAAGTACCCCCACATTTTCCTCATCTCCCCCTTAGTAACACCTGTCTCCTACTATCCCCCTTCTCTTGAACCCCTCCTTCCCCTTTACCCTCATGTTTCTTTGGGTGTTTTTTCCCCATTTTCCTGGCTCCTGTGGTGACATCAGGATATAGACTTACATCTAGGAATTTGGAGCTAAGATCCACAAATAAGAGAGAACATATGTTGCTTGTTTTCCTGAGTCTGTGTTTCTTTATAACGGTTTCTAGTTCCATCCATTTACCTGCAAATTTCATGATTTTGTTTTTCATTACCACTAAGTAGAACTCCATTGTGTAAATGTACCACATTTTCATTATCTATTCATTAGGTGAAGGACATTTAGGTTGTTTCCATTTCTTAGCTATTGTGAGGAAAGCAGCAACAAACATGGCTGTGCGAGTACCTCTGCAGTAGGATGAGTTCATTAGGTATATGCCAAGGAGTCGTATGAATAAATCATATGTTTTAGTGAAGGCTATATAACAAAAAGCACAGTGCCAGTCAGGAGAAAACTCCCTTTGAGTTGTTGCTCAGAGTAGTCCAATGGATACCCAAAATAACACAGGCTATTAACACAGCCCTTGACAGCTTCCCAGAATATGAAGGTTAGATGCTGTTGCTGAAGACAGAGACCACACTTAGGATACAGGACTTGGATCTTGGGAGCTGGAACTGACCTGGAAGCCTTCCTTCTGAAACTAGCCTCTCATGGTATCAGTGGAGACTATACAAGCTGCCAAGGGAGAAAAATCAATCAATGGTCCTACCCAGCTGTGAAGCCTAATAAACAGTGACTGGCCCAGGAAACTCTTGCTATTGGTGCAATAGTGGCCCCTTTATCTTGGGGACAATCAACAGTTGTCTAATTAGAATTAAGGCCCACTTAATGGAAGGGAACTCATGTATAGTACTATAAATATAGCCAGATACACTTGACTAGCATGGTCACAGATCCTAGAGAAAAACCTACTTTTGTTCCCTAGACTAATATAATTTCTTACTTTATTCTAAATATGCACCCTCATATTTACAGACAAGTGTACCTTTCACCCCTGATCACCAAGTTTCCTTTTGCAACCAACAGAGACTATTACAGAGTTCCAAACGTGGTCAAATGTAGAAAATAAGTGTCTGTGAGATACTTAACCATAAGTGACACATCTTTAATGTAGCCTCTATACATGGAATGAATGCATAGCTCAACTCTCATCAGAGAAGTTTCCTTATACAGCAGATGTTGATTAACACAGACACTGACAACTAGCCAATGTGCAGAGAACAAGAGGCCATAGGGTGCTTATCCATGAATAGGACATCTATTTCAAACCTCTGTCTCCCAAGGCTCAGTGGGGATCATTGCAGTGGAGAAGATGGAAAGATTTTAAGAACCAGAAGTGGTAGATGACCACAAGAAACAGATTCAGACAGCTGGTCAATGCAATGGTGACAGCGTGCATAAATCCTATGCAAGCTCACACCAGACAAAAATCCAAGAATAGACATCGGGAAGTGGGTAAGAAACCCCAATCCCACTTAAGGAAATTTTAACAATTGATGCCTGCTGGGAGGGGAAAAGACAGTGTCTTATAGGGATAGGACTCTTGGTGAGCTGAGTGGATGAATCCACACTGAAGGACATTTGTGGACACAAATTAGACTCTATAGAACATGTTACATGTTATGGTTCTATGAAAGTACATTTAATGTGGGGGGGGGAAGTTGTGGTTGGTGGAGAGGATCTAAATACCATCAAACTATATTGTTTGAATTTCACAAAAATCACTTTAAAAAAGAATACTGTTCTCAGCAAAGTTTTGCTTTACATATGAAGCCAGGATAAAGACAGTCTCAGATAAACAAAAGCAGAGAGAATAATCACCACCAGACCTATCCTACAGGAAATGCTAAGTAGAGTAATTTAAACAGGAAGAAAAACATGTTAATGAGTAAAAACAAAGTACTAGAAAGTTAAAAAAAACATTGTTAAGAATTGTCAGGAAAATATTCAGAATGCTCTGAAATTATAAGCATAATACATAAGCCATTCATGTTTTTAGTATGAAGAGTAAAAATAAAATAGCTATCTTAGTATGCAATATACAAAAAATATAATACAGTATTAAAAATTAAAAAATGGGGGTGGGGCTGGAAAGATGATTTAGCACTTAAGAGCACTGACTATTTTTGCAGAATACCTGGGTTCAAATCCCAGCACCTATATGGTGGCTAACAACCATTGATAACTCCAGTTCCAGGGCATCTGACTCCCTCTTCTGTCCTCTGCTGGCATTGCATAACATGGGTGCACTCACATACATGTAGGCATAACACTCATACACATAAAATAAAAATAAACCAATCCAAAAAAATAAAAGGTGGGAAGGAATATAATGTAAGTTTAATGTATTTTAATTAGTATTTTTAAAATATTTTATTATTTTTATTTTATGTGTACGAGTGTATTGCCTGCATGTATGTGAGTGCACCCATGTCGTGCAATGCTGCTGAGGTCAGAAGAGGGCTTTGGATTCCCCTGGAACTGGAGTTAAGGATGGTTTGTAGCCACCATGTGGGTGCTAGGAATTGAACCTGGGTCCTCTGCAAGAGCAGTCAGTGCTCTTAACTGCTGAGCCATCTCCCCAGCCCCTTAATTAGTATTTTTTATTGATTTTTTTTTCTTTTTGGAGCTTTACAACCAATGGTCAGTTGCTATCATTTCACAGTAGCTTTTTACAGTCAAAAGATGTTTTTTATAAGCCTAATGATAACCACTAAGCAAAATTCTGTAATAGACAAAAATCAAAGTAATTAATAAAAAATGAGAGCATGATACTACTGTGAAGAGGCTGTAAGAGGAGGAGGTCATAAAGAGGAATTATACAGTAAAACTAGAAAATGTTACAAAATGGCTTCAGAAGACCTTAGTTATCAGTAGCTGCCTAGATGTAAATGAATACAATTCTTCAGTTTAAAGACATATGGTAAATGAACACAGAAAAATAGAGCCCAACTGTATGAAACTTACAAGAAACCCACTTCCGTTCTAATGACATGCATAGACTGAAAGCGAAAAGATATTCCATGCAAATCAATCCCAAAACAAAGCAGGAGCAACCACACTTGTATTAGATGTCACAGGCTTAAACTCAAATTCAGTAAGAAGAGAGGTCATTATATAATGATCAAGGAATTGATTCAGTGAGAAAAACTAAAATTATAAGTACATTTCTATTCAGCGTGAGAGAAACCACATATATAAAGCAAATACAAACAAATCTAAAAAGAGGACTGGTCCAACATAGTAACAGGGGGAATGCAATGTCATGTTTTCAACCATGAACAGATCATCTAGACAAATGAAACTCAATAAAAAGGCATCACAATTAAATTATACCTTAGACCAGAAGGACCTAACAGACCTCTGCATAACAATTCACACAACAGCTTCGAATCCACATTCTTAACTTGTGGGTCATTCTTCAGGCCAGTTAATGACAGGCCTCAAAAACAGATCTCAACACTATTTTTAAAATGAAATCAGATCACTAATTTTTCTGACCATAATTCAACAAAACTAGAAATCTGTAACAAAATATGGAAATTGTAAAAATATGTGGAAATTAAGCAAGCTACTCTTTAAAAACCATTTTTAAAGGAAGAAATTAAGAAAACATTAAGAGATTTTTTTGAAGCAAATGAAAATGTATTTGCAACATATCAAAACTCATGGGATATAGCAAAAATATTACCATAGCAATTAATACCTAAATCTGAAAAAAAAGTATCCAGATCTTGGTAAATGACATATCATTGTACATCAAAGTATAGGAAAACAAGAATAAATCAAATACAAAGTTACAAAGAAATTATAAAAATCAATCAGAAATAAATAAAATCAATTCAAAAGATCAGAAAAATGAAGAGCTAGATCATTGAAAAGATGTATAAAATTGAAAAAGCATGAGTTTGGTTACGAAAGAGAAGACACCACAATCAGGGATTAAAAAACACATTGCATCCAACACCACAGAGATACAGAGAATCATTAGAGACTATCATAAGTGGCCACATGCCAACAACTCTGCTAACTTAGATGAAAGGGACCTGTTTCTTCAAAAGATACTTATTTACTGTTATTGCATGTGCATTTTGCCTGCACATATATAGGTGTACCCATGTTAATGCAATGCCCATGGAGGTAAGAAGAGTGCATTACATCCCCTTGATTTGGAGTTACAGATGGATGGTTGTTAGCTGCTATGTGGGTGTTGGGAACCAAACCCAGGTCCTCTGCAAGAGTAACTGGTGCTTTTAACCCCTGAGCCATCTCTCCAGCCCAGGGATCAACTTCTTACAAATTCCAACTGGTAACTTAGTGAGACTGAATTATGAAGAAAACAGAACACCTGAACAGACCAATAATGATACATAAGAAGGAATCAGTGATAAAATGTGTGCCCCAAATAAAAGCTCAGGGTCAGATTTAATATAATTAATACTGAGTTTTATCAGATACTTGAAGAAGTACTAACAATTCTTCCTTAAGTATCCTAAGCAGGAGGAAGTTCTTCCAGATAACAGAACACAACGGAAGCCACAGGCCAATATTGTAAGGGACACTCACAAAAGAATTCTAGACAGAATTTTTCAAACGGAAACCAGTAACACAACAAAAAATGTTGCTCACCATTATCAAATTGGATTTGTCTCAGGGATGCAGGGATTATTAAACGTATACAATGAATAAACATGAAATAGTACATAAACAGAATGAAGGGGGGAAAAAACCACATGATTATTTCAACAAGTGCCCAAAAAAAGGGCACGTAATAAAACTCAATACCCTTGATGGGTCGGTAGTAAAGTATTTGATGCACAAGCATGAGGACCTGAGTTCTGATCTCAGCACTCACACTAAAATCAGTTTCAGTGGCATGTATCTGTGTTCAAATATCCCCAGTATAGGGGCAGGGTGGGAGAGAGGTAGAACTCAGGGCTCACTGACTAGTCTAGCCTTTGCGTAAGCTCCAGGCTCAGCAAAGGGACCCTGCCTCAAAAATAACATGGAAAATGATAAAGGAAGCAACACATAATTCACCCATAATTCACCTCTGGCCTCCAGAAGAGCATACCCACACACAAAGGAGGAATACATTACACACATTCACACACACACACACACACACACACACACACACACACACACACAAATAAGGAAATAAATACATGCATAATAACCCAACATGACAAAGGCCATATGTAACAAGCTAACAGCTAACCTCATACTGAATTGGGACATGCTTCAAGCCTTCTCAATAAAATCAGGATAAGACAAGGAAGTCCACATTCATATCTTATTTAACCAAATACTTTAATTGCAAGCGAGAGCAATAAGCCAAAACTAAAGAAGGGCATCCTAATAGGAAACAAGGAAGTCCAAAGGTCACTGTCCTCAGATGACAAGAACACACCAAAGGCTCCAACAAAACACTTTTGAAGGTAGTTAATACAGTACATTTTCCAGATATTAAGTTAATGTGCAAAAATTAGTAGCTTTGCTTAGACTAATAGCCAATTATCTAAAATTTAAGTCAAGTGAGCAATCACATTTACAATAATTACAAAAATGCCTAAAATTCATTTACTCAAATGAAAGGCCTCTGTAATGACTACTATAAACAATAATAACATACTTTAATAGGACACAAAGATATGGTAACATGTCTGAGAAGAGGGAACCTCAGTTGGGGAATTTCCTCTATCAGAATGGCCTGTGGGCAGATCTGTGAGACATTTTCTTGGTTGTTGAGTGATATGGGAGGGCTCAGCTCACTGTGGGCAGTGCCACCCCTGGGCAGGTGGTCCTCTGCTGTTTAAGAAAGCAGGTGAAAGAGATTATTACAGAGTTCTGCAACTGTTCACACACAGAGATTGTCTATGAATTGCCCAAGCCTAAATGGCACATCTATAATGCAACCTCTACATCTAAGGCTCACAGAACATAGAACAAGGGATAAGAAGAACACTAATGCATCTTTCAATTCTCATCAATGAAGCTCCTTCATGAAACAGAGGACCAGGAACACAGAAGGTCACAAATAGCCAAAATGTAGAAAAAAAGAGCCTATAGAGTTGAGTCCTTGGACAGGACTCCCGTATTAAAATTCACCTAACTAGGGCTCAGGAACCATTATGGAAGAGAGGGCAGAAAGACTGTAAGAGCCAGGAAGGAGGTGCATGACCATATACAAAGTTCTATAAGCTCCTGGGACCCTTTTCATATGAACCTACATCAATAGTGTCAGCATGCACAAGACCCATGCAAACTCAAGTAGACAAAAACACAGCACAGAACTGTCAAAATGAACAATAGGCCCCAATCTTTGTCAAACAATTATTGGCAGTTTGATTACTGGTGAGTGAGGAAGAGCTGATCTTAAAGGAAGGGTTCATGTTCAGATAGATTTCTTTACAGCATAAGCTCACCTGCCTAGGAACGGTTCGCCCCAATGGGTTGGACTATCCAACATCAATCATCAGTCAAGACAATCTCTCTCATACACATGGACAAAGGAAATCTGAACTAGGACATTCTTCAACCAAGGTTCCCATTTCCCAAGTGACTCTAGGCTGTGTCAAGCTGACAATATAAGCAAACCAACAGAAGCCTTTACACGTGCAATTTTATGTATTTATGGCCCCTTTAAAGAGACTATCTCGATTCTCATTAATGAATCTCCCTCATGTAACAGAGGACCAAGAACAGAAAAGGTCACAAATGACCAAAGCATAGAGACTAAGAATCTGCAGAATGCTGGTCCTTGGATAGGACTCCTATATTAAACTACACCCACCCAGAGCTCAGGGACCATTTCAAAAGAGGGAGTGGAAAGATTGTAAGATCCAGGGGGGGTGTGCATGACCATATGAAAATAGAGTCCTACAGTAAGCTCCTGGGACCCTGCTCATATGAACCTACAGCAATTGTCAGCATGCACAAGAACCCATGCAAACTCAAGCAGACAAAAACCTAGCATAGAACTGGGGAAATGGACGGCAGACCCCAATCTTAGCTGAAGAAATATTGGCATATGATTACTTCTAAGGAGGAAGAGCTGATCTTCCTAAAGTGAGAGACTTTAGATAGGCTGACTAGACCTCAATGGATGAACTTCCACTGAGGGACATCTGGGGACACTAACTTGACACAACAGGCCTTAACACAAATGACAAAGTGTTTGAGTTCTGGGAGGGGGGCTGTGGGAGGGTGTGAGTGTGGGGAAGAGGGTATAAAGATGATTAAGACTGAGATGTTCGGTATGAAATACACAAAAATTCAGTAAAAGAGAGAAATATAAAAATATAAAAAGAGAATAGAGTCTACTACACAGAATTAGAGTAATCCAAGTCTATACTGGATAAAGGTTATTAGTAATTTCTAGAATCACAGAATACCAGACCTGGTACAGAATACATATCTCATTCCAGTCTTGCCTTACTTAATGACTGAGTTCTGTTTGTACAACATCCTGATAATAAAAAAATGGACCACAGATTGAGAGCCTTTTGTTTCAATTAGATCTGTTACAAAACTTGCACCCAAAGTCAGTATATGTAGACCTTTCCAGCCACACAGAACAAACAAGCTTTCTCTCTAACATGAGTGTCAGTGGGATATTTGAAAATGGTCAACATGCCGCCTCTTCCACATTCCTTTCCCCAGTAGCTGCTGTACTGCCGCCTATGACACAAGGTCCTAGCATTTTCCATCCGGCTGGCTTTGTCTCTGTGCACACGACAGTGATGACTGAGGAAGGCTTAAGTTGTCATGCTCAGCCACCTTTCTTATACAGCCCAGGCTCATCTGCCTACAGATGGCACTGCCTACAGTGCTTACTGATTTTCTTACCGATTAAGAAAATGCCTCAAAGACATGAACACAGGTGAATTTGATGGAGGTAATTCCTCAACTGAGGTTCCCTCTTCCCAGATGACTCTGGTTTGTATCAAGCTGATTATAAGAAACCAGCACATTCCCTCACTATGTGTGAAGTTAGCCTTTCAGAACTACATTTACAGCTTTACAATTTTATTTTCTAAAGTTTACTTTTTGAAGTTGGCATAAGCTTCTACCTCTAACACTAAAGTTATTTTCAATACAGTGCAGTTCCCACTGGGATCATGGGTTGATGATTCAAGGGTCAACGCATAATCCATAACTAACACATTGCCTCTGAGTGCTTCTGTGTGATTCTCTTTTAATCACTTCCTGTGGTTCTGTTTAGGATGTCAATCATCTCCAATGCAAGGATTTATCAGCAAGCATCTCCTATTAAGATTTTACATAATTCTTCTCCCCAGGAGTCAAAAAAACAATTTAAAATAGATGCAAATATATACTTTATGATTGATACAAATCAAATGTAGGTATGCGTATAGCCTCAGCTCAGACTGTACAGAGTGTTCACTGGGGCACAGTGGAGGTCTGTGCTTCTGTGGACTCACTTACCTCCTGGCAACCAGAACAAAACGTGAGATAAATGTCCTCCAGAGGGGAGACAGGTAAGCAGCATAAGGAAGTCCTAGAGGGCCAGAACTGCTTGTGCTAAGATCCGAGTGAACGCCCAGGTCAGATGCACTCCTCCCTTGGGATGAGTTGAAGGTCTGCTCTGGAGTGACTGTCTCCTGTATTGAGCAGGACAGTCTTACTGCCCCTTGCATACAGAGCCAACACTTTCATCTTCAGCCTTGCATGCTGAGTCCTGTTACTCCTACTAGCCTCAGGAGGAGGAGTGATGTGGACACAGGTACCTCTTTGTGGTGACCACCCCATCCACACACATGGCCCCATGATCATACCCTTTCTTCATGATGATGTAAGGTTCTGTCAGAGGGATTGATGCAGATTTCAGACTGGGAACTGCTCACATGACTCCCCAGTACATCATTCCTTTTTCCTTATACTCTGGAAGTTCTAGGTCAGACACTAGGATATAGAGGACTTGTCTGCTCTATGGGTTTGTTTAGTCTGTAAAGCTGTGTCTTCAAAGTCCTGGGGTGTGAAACAAGAAGAGCAAACCAGCCAGAGGAGAGGGACACTGCTAATGGTAGTAGGACCTTTTAGAGATACATAGTCACATTCCTGTCTTTTTCCTCTTAATTACTTTTTTTTTTGAAGAGGAGGCCTAGAGGCTGGGGATACAGCTTGGAGGCAGATAGCTTGCCTAGTATATGTAAAGTCTGGGTTCTTTTCTCAGTATCCAAGAAGCAAACGAAACCAAACAAAAGCTAATAAAAAAAGGTGAGGTCTGAAGACTCTCTCCCACATTCGCAGTAACCATAGGATCCTGTTACCTTTACTTCTACTGGCACACCTACCACTCTTGTCTTGTGCAGGTTACTTGGAAGTTTTTTCACTCTCCTTCTCCAACAGAGAACCATCAAAGTCTAGCAAACTTCTCTCAGATTCTTCCCTTCGAGCTTTGTGTCCCTCTCTGTTCACTGTCTTGGGTGAGTCTCTACCCCAAAGACAAAGATCATGCCTGCGTGCATTTACTTTTTAACTGTGCAAAGGAAAAGGAAAGTCAAACTCAAAACACTCAGTCTCAGCTCAGCCATCCCTTGGTATCCAAAGGAAAGTGGGTCTAGAACAACAAATATTAAATAAGATGCTTAACTCCCTTATATAAAACGATGTGGTGTTTGTGTATAACCTCTATACATCCTCCCATATAGCACCTAACACTAATGCTGTGTAACTCACTGTTTAGAAAATGATAAGAGAAAAAGGCTACAGTGTTCCATATACACAGAATGTTTTGTGAGTCATTGAATCAGAGCTTGACTGGATCAGTGGATACATATCTACCGGATATGGACAGCTGAATATAGAAGGCACCAATGTGCCAATTCTCCAACTTGTCACCACTTTTTGTACTAATAAGATGACTATCATTATCAAAGCAATTTTATAACTATGATCACATTTGTGCCTCACAATAATCCCATAAGGAAACCCTTTTATGAGTCTAGCCTTCCATTTTAGATCCAGGGAGAAAGTCACAATAAGGGGATGTCGTTTGTACAAGATTTAGAGGTGTGGGCTGGACTGGGCTCATCACATTGGGTGATGCAGCCAGCCCATCTTTTGCATCTGGTGGCACTGCTGTTCAAGACAGCTCAGGAACCACGGGGGCTTCAGTGCCGCTGACAGACCCCTCTCCCATGGGAGGGCAAGAGGAGCCATCCCTGGCTGAGTGTTCTACGTTATTATAGTGTTTTGAATAGGAATGTGCCCAGAATAAATGGAAAGAACCATGCATTGTAGGGATACGAACATGTATGTGTGGGTGTGGAACTTATATATACATATACCTATATATGTATCATAATAATAAGCCTTGGTTGGTATTTTGGTGGCAAGAGCCAGAATCTATGTCTACGGGAAGATGAAGATGAAATGGTCAAGTACTTCAATTCAACTCGGAGAAACCTCTTCGGAAATTAAAATACCTCAGGCAAAAAGGAAAGAAAACACTCACTCACTTTGTTCTGGTAAAAGGCAGAAAGGACTACCGTGTTCTCTATTAAAGCCAAGCTGAAAAGAATTTGGATACAGAAAGGCAGCGTTTGCTCATGTACTGACTTTCCAAATTATGTTAATGGGCAGTGAGTGACAGATGTATGCCTACACAGGGCTTGCAACATGGTAAAGGCTTAGCGTCAAGATGTGTATATATTTTACCTCTAATCATTTATTATAATGAAAATATTTAAACAGAAAAAGAAAGGCAATAGTCATCTAAGGCCTCCACTCTTTGGAATAACTCATATGTCAAATCATTGCACTTTAATAGGAAGAAAAAGGAAATCATGTGTGCAGATGGCTCCCACCACCCACCCATCTCCCAAAGCAGCACATTCCTAAAGGGCAGAGATAGCCTCTCTTTTGTTTAATTTTGTCTTGATGCATCATTTCTCTAAGGAGACTGCTCAAGTTCTCCATCTCCACATTGTTTTCAAACCTAGTTACCACTGCATGCATTTCTAAATGACAAGGCAACTGGGTCTAAATCTTGATAAGTGGAGAGAAAACCCAAAGTGACAGTTAGAGGAGGCAGAAAGGGTAAGGCTCTGCCCACCCCTCCCTCATCCCAAATGTCATTCCTCCTTTGCCTTGGCTGTGCAGGCAATGCTGATAAAGAAACGGGCAGACACTTGAAAGTTTCTGACAGGTGTCATGGGTGCAGACACAGGGTAGCCACGAGAGATGGAGCTTGACATGACAGTGGCAGAGCTGTCGAGGCTGGCTGGAGGACACACAGAGTTTGGTGCCTGTCAATTCTAATCCTTGTCACACTCCAACTCTAGAATGGTGTCTACAAATGGATAGAGCCAAGGGGAAGTGTTCAGAGAACTTTCAAACATCATGACCAAATGATGCTGCCAAGTCACAACAACATGGAACTGTCCGCCATGGCCGGAGCACTCCACCTGGGACTGGTTAGTCGGGGAGGTAGGGCTGGTCACACTGGTTTCTTATGTTCATTTCCTCTCTGTTCACACACTGCCCTCCAAATTAAGGGTTTCAGTTTGCAAGCTCTTTCCCACATTTCTGCATTTTGGGGGCATGTACGGCCAGCATTTCTCCCCACTAATGTTTGATCATTTTACTTTTAATATGATCTCTGCTGCAGATCCTCCAGGATCTAAGTATTTGGCAAACCTGCCCTCCTCTGACCCAGCCAGGGAGTGATTTATAATGAAAGAGCAGAGCTGGCTTCTCAGTAACACTGCAAAACAGTTTCATAAATATTATTCTCTTGCATTATTTTGAAATATCGCTTCTTTTAATGTTCTGCCAAAGTCAAATATTTTTGCTTAATAAAAATCCATGGGCAGGTCTCTTAACCAGCCAAAGTAACAGGTGGTACCCAAGTTCACCTGGTGGGAGAGGCTGCTCTGATTATCTCTAGCCCAGAAGTGATGGTTAGCTGGCATTAAGGCATGATTGATGACAGCAGATGTGTGGATAATCTTTAATCCAGCCTTCCAACCTACTAACGCAATATATTTATTTAATAATTCTTAACTCAACATATTGGCTTGTAGTTAAGCATTTTTAAACAGCATGAGGACTTTATAAGTATATTCATTTGTTTTTTTAAAGAATGACAAAAATTTGGTAAGATAGCAGCACATATAGACTCTATGCTTGATATCTACTGAAAATTCCTTGGGGCCCTGGGCATGGTGATAAATCAACTCAGTGTTGGCCTCCCCCCCAAATGCCATGAGTCACTGCTGAGGAGAATTCTGGTGTCACAGTGACCCCAGGCACACTTGAAGTTTGAGAAAAGCCGAGATTCAGAGTAGATATTTTTATTGCACCGTTTACTGCGGAATGTTGAGATAAGTTGACTGTTACATCACAATATATACACTGTTGCAAGCAGCTTCATTATATCCTGGTTTCATCTTCTCTCTGGTTTTGCACTTGGTGACCTTTGTACAGAACCTCTCCCCCTCCACCTCTTCCCTTCCCTTTCCCCCCTCCCCCACCCCATCTGGAAGTAATCGTGGTAAAATCCTGTGTCACAACCTCTGAGTCTTCCTTGGATGTGGCCCATCCATGAAACCTCATCCTTTTCCACTAGTCTTGCTCATTTTCTGTAGCATTGGCAACTAAGGATGCCTTTCTCCACCCTTCTCTGCCCAAGCACTAACTCTGCATTTCCATGCTGATAATAACCTTCAAATACCCACATCCTGGGCAAACGAAACCTGCTTATTCCCTTCAATCCTGCTCTCTGCTGATTTTCCAGTTCTGTTACTGATACCACCCATTCTTCCTATGGTCCGAACTGCATTCCTACATACAACTTCCTACATCTGCCCCATATTTTGATTGTTGAAATGCTATTCCTACAGTTATTTTTCAATAATACATCCTCAAAATAGTATATTAGCATAAAAACAGACATACAGGGCCAGTGAGATGCCTCTGTGAGTTAAGAAGTTTGCTGCCACCCTGATGATCAGTTGGATCGGCAGGTCCACACAGTGGAAGGAGAGAAGAGACTTCCACAAGTTGTCCTCTGACTTCATGTGAGCCTTGACACAGGCCCACATACATACATACATATACTCAATGAATAGAGTTGTAATACTTAAAAAAAATTTAAACCAGACATAGATATACGGAACAGAACAGAGAACCCAGATATTAATCTATGCACATATGATCAATTGACCTTTGACAAAAACATCAAGAATGTTTATTAGAAAAAGGATAGTCTCTTCAATAAACAGTGTTTGGGAAATGTATTATGCTTGTGCAGGAAAAAAAAACATTCAACTCTTTTGCATATACTAAGGAAAGTCATCAAATGATTCAAAACAACTAGATCAAATGATTCTGAAACAACTAGAAGAAAACATAGGGGAATCACTTCAAGATAACGATTTGGCCAGCAAAAGTTTCGTGTAACTCCAGATCGAGGGGATCTGATGCCCTCTTCTGGCCTGTTAGGGAAACCTCACTCATGTGCACATATCCACACAGACACACATGTATACACACAAAGTAAAATATTTGAAAGACATAAGTTCAATGGAGTCTCTCTACTCATTGCCTCATTCAGATGGAATGACAGGGAAAATAACCATGATACAGTTTTTTTAAAAAAAATCAAGCTGTCCATTTTTCCCTCTGTTGCAGCCTCTTGAGAGGTTCTAGTTACAGAAGATGTCGGAACTGACCTGTGTTTGGGCAGCACCTTAAAGGACCCCAAATCCTTGACTTCCATATCTGCTTCTCCTCTTCTACTGTTCCTTGTCTCTGCAAACAGCATTTCTATCTACCCCACAGCTCATGCTAAAAAACAGGTATTGCTCTGCAAGCTTCCTTCCCGGTCCTGCTATGTATCCATTTCAGCATTAAATCCCATCACCACTCCCTCCATCTTTACCACCACCGTCACAGTCCAAGCCACCATCACACCTCACCTGCTCCATGTACTACAGTAGTCTCCTAACTGAACTTACCAGTCAAGTTCTTGCTACAGAGTAGAGCCTCAATGCCACTTTTTCATACAGCCATGGTGACCTTAAAACATTAGACATGTTAGCTGGGTATGGTGGCGCACACCTGTAGTCCCAGTTCCCACAAAGGCAGAGGCAGGAGAATCTCTGTGAGTGTGAAGCCAGCCTGGTCTACATAGTGAGCTCCAGGCCAGCCAGGGATAGTGAGACCCTGCCTCACAATAAATAAAAATAAATATATGAACTAAATTAAACATATTCCTTCCCTATTTGAAGATCTTTAATATTTCTCTCTTGATGTAAAGACCCAATTTCATACTGTGACCTGCAAAGTCTTATATGAGCTCTTTTTCTTCCTCCATCTGTCTCTCTTCTTTTTCTTTCTCCCCCCATTTCTCTCTCTTTCCTCCTCTCTTTACCCCCTTTCTCCCCTTCACTGTCCTTCATTTCTGCCCCTCAGGACCTTCTTTTTCATTTTTTTTAACTTATTTACTGTTGTTTTATATGTATGAGTGTTTTGCCTGCATGTGTGTGCACCCATGCATGCAGTGCCCACAGGGGCCAGAAGAGGGCGTCAGATCCCCCAGAACAGGAGTTAGGGATGTTTATTAGCTGCCATGAGGATGCTGAGAACTGAACCCTGGTCCTCTGCAAAAGCAACCAGTGCTCTTACCTGCTGAGCCAGCTCTCCAGCCCCTCCTTAGGACCTTCTCATATGCCATTGTTCATTCCCTAGTCCTATTCCTAATATTCTTCCACAGAAGAAGCTGCTGCCTTTAATTTGGTGAATATAATTCTTATGCATGATTTTATGATGTTCTTATAAAGGGATGTATCCAACAAAAACATTTTGGGTATGTATCTTGCAGACAGCTTTGGATACATTTAGATGCTATCATACTGAACTTATATTCTACATCTTCCTTGTTTTATAACACATATTTCCTACGTACAATTTGTCAATGCCAACACGTGTAGCTTGAGTCCCAAATATTTTAGGGTTTCCTTTCAATGGATATTTCGAAGTGGGAGAGATTTCTTTATGGTGCCGATTCAGAGGTGCATGTAGTTCAAACATGGGCCTTGCCTGTCAGCAGTGTTGACACTGCCAAGTGCTTAGGAAAATACTACACTGCCCCCAGGACTGTATGACAGCCTGCCACACCCTCAGCCACACCAGCATCCCACATTGCCATGTTTCCAACACCTCCCACTCAGCAGGCAGCACCGCCTGGAACTTCAGTATTGTTTTATTTCGCATTTTCCCTAGCACTGCTAACCAATGGAGTCGGGCATCTTTTAAATCTTTAGAGTTCTGCTTTTCTTTTATGACTTATCTGATCATATCCTTTGCCCAGGTTTTAATTTTTTTTAATTGATTCTTAAGGACACGTTACATATGCTGGATTATAATTCACTGCCAGTCTGTGTGTTTCAAACATCTTTCATCCTATTATATGTAGTTACTTGATATGTGCTGTCTGCTATAGTTCAGACTTTTAATGACATTAAATGCATCTGTTTTCTTGGGAATTCTTCTGAATCAGGAGATTATGAAATTATCCATGTTCCTCTCAATGCCTTTTCACTTCCCTTTAAGACACGTGTGACTGATGAAAAATGAGCATGAGATAGAAGCTCATTTTACCACGGAAAAATGGTGGAACGTGTCCTCAGCAAGAGGACCAACTGGGAATGCCTGGCATGTTTCCCTCCACAACAAAGAACCAATAAACGTTCAAATGAAGAACATAAGGGCCAAGGAGATGACTCCGTGGGTAAGAGTGCTTGCTGTGGAAGCGTAAGAATCTAAGGGCGAATCTCTATCACTTGGAGAACAAGTTGGACAAATCTGCACATCTGCCTATAACCCCAGCACTAGGGGCAGAGAAGAGAGGATCCTGAGAGCTTACTGGCCAGCTAGCCTAGGGAAACAATGTGCTTCCAGTTCAGTGAGAGTCTCTGTCACAGGACAATTAGGCAGAGAGCACAGAGGAAGATGTCCAACATTTTCCTCTGGCCTCTGCCAGAATAAGTGCATAGGTGCAGGCCCATACCTCACACCACATACAAACAACCAGAAAATAAATAAATGAGTAAGGGCATCAGTGAGACAGGGTGGTGGTGTGCAGCAGAGATGTGCCTGAAACATTATGGAGCAGAGAGTCAGAGAATGGCCTTAAAAGAAAGGAAGTAACCACACAGCACCTACTATCTTAAAATCAATCCTGCAGCAAGAGAGAGTTTGTTCTGCAGAGAGAAGCACCCAACAGTTCCAACTCATATCGTGGACAGTGGAAGCAGTTACTGCTTGTTACAGTCAGGATGCTAAATGTCCCCCATGGGTGCCTGTGTTAAAGGCTTATCCTCAGAGAGGTACTTTTGGGAAGTGTGTAGACTTTTAGGGGGTAGGGCCCATGGGGGTGTTCTTTAGGGCACTGAGGGTGTGTCCTTGAAGAGTACTGTGGGACCTGGCTTTTTCCCCTTCTTACTGCCTGGCCATCACAAAGGCAGTGCTGTGCTACATGCCTCTTGCCATGGGCACACTCTCTAGACACCCAAAACAATGGCCTGGCTGATCTTGGACAAGACCCTCCAAAACTGTGAGCCAAAATAAACATTTTTTTTTCTTTCTAAGTTAATTGTCACAAGTATTGTGATACAGTAATACAACATACAAAATACTATCTCATATTGCTGGAGGCCTCACAGGCCCTGAGCCCACCACAGGAGGTAGTATGTTACCACACTGCTACATCTCCCCAGAGGAAGAGCCTAACTCACACTGAGACCTCCCCTCTCACAGTCCTACAGTACATTGCCTTCTTGAGACCATGTCTACCAGGGTCCTGTGAAGGGGCTGTGTAGTCCCTCCAGCAACTGGCTAACTTTGCCACAGCAATGAATGGGTGGCCCTGCCCACCCTCACACGACTTTGGGAAGCACCTAGATGGTCTACTCTGAACAGAGCATCCTGCAAAAGAACTGGGAGCCAATCAAGCCTCCTTACCCATCTTCAAGCTTCCCCAGGAGCAGCTCATACCTGTTCGTTCACCCTAGGTACCAGGAGCAGCCAGAAAGCCATCCCTGAGCAGCACAGCATAGAGACCCCGGGGAGCAGCTGGAAGACCTGGCCATCCTTCTGTGGCTCTAGGAGGCCCACTACAAATGTTTGTTCCATGGAGGCCCTGAAAAAAGATGGGCAGCCCTACCCACCTACCTTTGGCCCCAGAAAATAGCTAGTTGGCTTTTCCTGAAGTGTTTGGCTCCCATAGCCCCAAATCATTATTTACCCAGCTCTCAGACACTGACAGGTACCCCACCTATCCAGCACGCTGAATGCCTCCCACCTGATCCCACCAGCACAACTTTCTACCACCACATGACCCTTGAAAACTGGGGGATGTGACACCTCTGTCTTCTCATCAGCTGTGACATGACTACCACAGCAGCCTCCCCCTAAACCCTATGGCAATTGACAGGCACTGTTCACCCACCTAAGAGAGCTGCAACCCAGCCAGTGATGCAATCTTACAGCCTCAGAGCTGGGGTCATTGAGACATCCACAGGCATGATGACCACAGCTGAGGAAACTTCCTGAACACCACACCAGAGAATTTACCTGAGGCCAAAGCTAACACAGTGTGTGAGAACACCACCCAAGGACAGATTACCAGAAAGAAGACATTGTTTATGAAAGCTACCCTTTATGGTGTTGCATGCTTGCAATGGCAGCACTTGGGAGGTAGAGGCAGGAGGATCTGAAGTTCGAAGCCATTCTCAGCTACATTGCAATTTCCAGGTCAGCCCAGGCTAGATGAGGGCCTCATTTCAAAAACAAAACAAGGGGCTGGAGAGATGGCTCAGTGGTTAAGAGCACTGGTTGCTCTTGCAGAGGACCCCGGTTCAATTCCCAGCACCCACATGGTGGCTAACAACCATCTGAAACTCCAGTTCCATAGGATCCAATGCCCTCTTCTGACCTCCATGGGCACTACACAACATGGATGCACCTATATACACACAGGGAATACAGTTATATGCATAAAATAAAAATAATAAGTAAAATATTTAAAACCAAAACAAAATAAAGAGGCAGCAACTGATCACCACACACACATCCATCAGCACAGGGACACAGAACACATGAGAGCAAACAAGGAAATATTATGCCGTCAAAGGAACACAATAATTCCCTGCCAAAAGACCCCTAAAGCAAAGGAATGATAGATCTCTTTTAAAAAAGCAATTCAAAGGAATTATTTTAACAAAACAATAAGAATGACATTCAAGAGAATACAGACAGGCAATTTAATAAAATTAGGGACATAATTCAAAATATGAATAGGAAATTCAGCAAAAAGAGATAATTTTTGAGAAAGTCTTAGAGCTCAGGAACTTGCTAAGTGAGATAGGAACTTCACCTAAAAGCCTCATCACCTGACTAGATTGAGCAGAAGAGAAAATGTCTATACTTAAGAGACAGGTGTTTTGAAATAACCCCATCATATTTTAAAGAAGCAGATGTGGGGGGTAAGGAGGCAAAAGGTAAAGAAAATGAAGAAGGAAAGGGTGGAAGGTGATACAACACAGCTTACAGGGTGCCCTGAGGTCAGCCAGCCTTTTCATTTTGGGTATCTAAGGAGGGGTGAAAGAAAGAAGTCTAGAAAACTTAGTAAAATGTTCAAGCTTTCCAAAGCTTGGGAAAGTTGTTGTAAGCAAGTGGCAAGATTCAGCACAGCCACTGCCACCAGAGGCCGGAGGAAGACCGCCCACCCCCATCCCCAGGGTACGGACCTCTACTCAAGTAAAGTCAGGTCCTTAACTACATTACAGAAAAGAGTTTCAAGAAACAGGATGAAGCAAGTTTCATGAGTTTATTAGCTGGGGATAAGGAATAGTGGAATGCTTTTGAGTTAAATGTGGGCATTTAGAAGAGAGATGCTATGGAGGTTTGAAGGAGAAATGGCCCCGATTGGCTCAAGTACTTGAATACCTGGTTGCAGTTGGTAGTGCTGTTTGGGAGGGTCATGGAACATTTAGGAGGTGTGGCCTTGCTGGAGGAAGCATATCGGGGGTGGGCTTTGAGAGTTCATAGCCTTGTCCCACTTTCAGATTGCTGTCTCTCTTTGCTTCCTGTTTGCTACTGACGACATGAACTCTCAGCTCTCTGCTCTGGCTGCCTCCTGCCATGCCTCCTCCACCATGATGGACTCATCCCTCTGGACCCAGAAGCCCAAATAAATTCTTCCTTCTGTAGGTTGCCTTGGTCCTGGTGTTTTATCACAGCAACAAAGTAACTCGAACAGATGCCCAGAAAAAAAATAGTAGGGAAGGGGAGGTGGCTTGGTCAGTAAAGTGTCTGCTATTGAAGCATGAGGACCTGAATTTGACCCCCAGAACCCACATAACAAAACGCCAGGCACAATGGCAAGCTCCTGAGATTGGGGGGAGATAGAGATGGGCAGATCCCCTCTTCCTGGTTTGTTGGTTAGCCAGCCTCATATGACTGACAAGCTCCTGGCTGTTGAGAGATCCTCTCAAAAAACAAAGTGGGCAGTGTGTGAGGAGAAATGATACTCAAGATGATCCCCTATCCTCCACACACATGTACACATACACATGCAAACATACACAGGAACACTTACACATGTACACATACACACACACACATAATTTAATAAGAACATGTACATGCCTGAATGTGGTGTGGCTTCTCAAGAAAGAGAATCCCACTTAAGTCTTCTCATGATAGCTGTGTATGACTGGATGGCTAAGTTACTATGTTCAAAGGATGCAATTTACAAGGTCTGAAGATTAGGCAAAGTTTAGGTCATTAGATCAGTAAAGTTTACACTTAATAAACTATGCGAGCTGGCTTACTTATCTGTCTTATCCTAAAGCATTTTCTTTTGGGAATGAAATTACAAAATTTATTTCATTTTTTTGTATTCATCTAATACAAAACAAGTATATTATATCTAGAGATGAGCTAGGAGTGTCCATAGGGTTAAGCTCAAAGGTTAGTAAGCTTGGGTCGTTTGTTATTTTTAACATCTTTATTTATTTCTCAGGAAAAGTAATATTATCTGTATAGGCAATCTTGAAAACAAATTTTGTTAGCTGTGTCAAAATCCTTCAGTCTTACCCACTGAGGGACCTCAACCAGGCTATGTGGGGAGCTGGGCTCCCTCCTCATGGATCCTATTTCACTTGTCCTGTCTGGCCTCAGTAGGAACCTACAGGTCCAGGACTCAAAAGGACCCGACCAAAAAGATCCTCCCCAGAATATATATGTCAAAATGTCAAAAGTACAAGACCAAGATTCTAAATTCTAAAATCAGCAAGAGAAAAACATTATGGTACATATAAAAGAATTCCCATTAGACAATCAGTGGGTTTCTCAGCAAAAAAAACATATAGGCCACAGAGACACGGGGATGATGTTTTCTTTCTGTGAGATAGGATCAGGCCATATAGGCTGGGCTGGCCTGAAACTCAGCATACACAAAGACGGGCCATGACCTTGCACTCTTCCAGCCTCCGCTTCCAGACTGCTGGGATTTCAGATGGACACCACCAAACCCAGCGCCAAGTCTTGAAAGAAGGAAAAACTGCCACTTGATGACTGTGCCCAGTAAAGCCCCTCTTCAGAATTGAACGGTGAATAAAGCAAGATAAACAAAAACTTTAAAACATAAAAAAGAAGCTTTTCAAAACTGAAGAAAGAATGCTTGGAGGGAATGTATCACTAGGCCAGCTCTACCAGAAATGTTCAAGAGAATCTTATGGTAGAAGCAAAAATGAAAACCCCCGTGAACACAGGCAGAAGTATGAGGCTTGGGGCTGGAGAAGTGATGCAGCTGTCAAGAGCGCCTGCTGCTCTTACGGAGTTTAATTCCCTGTGCCCACGTGGGGCAGCTCCCAACCACCTGTATCTCCAGTTCCAGGGCCTCTGATGCCCTGATCTGGCCTCCACAGGTACCCACAAACATGTGCATACACACAGAAACACACACACACACACACACAAATAAAACAATAAATCTGTAAGCATGACAACCATTCGTAGACGTGCAAAAAGAACTAGTGATGTTTCCTTAAAAACTGTCTTTACCAGTGAAGACACAGAAGGACTGCAAGTGGGGTGTGAAGATGGATGTATCACCATTTTACTGTTTGTTAACTTTGCGTGCATCACTGATTGTGTAAGCCAGTAGGCTGGGTAGTACAGTACTAGCCTCCTGTGACTTTGCTATAGATGACACTTTAGACTAAACGTTAATAGGTTAAAAACTCTTCTTCAAAAAATGTGATCTCTGCAGATCCTGTGAAGTCAGGGGCTACTTTTCTCTCTTTCCTGGTCCTCAGTGGAGAACACGTCTTTTGTATCCTAATAATTGACTGCAGATTTAACTATTTCTAGGAAAAGGAACTGAAAAGTCATGAGTCACAAGACTATTGAATCAGTACCTTTTCTTTAGATTTACAGAACCTGGAGTCTCTGGTAACCTTCAGACACCAGGTGTCTGAAAAACACACCATCTGACCATACTTCCTTATACAAAGCCTGTGCGTGCAACCCCTAGGCAAGGTGGTCTTAGCTGTTGTAGTCTTTTGTGGTCTGCTAACTTCCAAAAGAATTTTTTCCCTTTCCCAACAACTTGGCATTGACCTTCTCAAGTGATGGCCAATGAAATGGGTTCATGGGGACATGATGAAAGGGGCAACTAAAGTGACTAAAATTAACACCCTCTTCTGACCTCTGCAGTCATTGTACACATGTGGCACACCTACATACATGCAGGCAAAACACTCATCCACGTAAAATGAAAATAAAAAATAAAATATATAAAAAAGAAACAGCTCAAAAGGAATTAATAATTATAAATTTATATAAAATGAAATTGGAATTCCAACTTTAGAAAGCAAAATTTATAGATCTAAAGATAGACTCTAAAACAATAACTGGGGACTTCAACATACGACATTCCTCTATGTACTGGTCATCCAGGAATAAAATAACAAATAATATTGAGTAAAATATACTACAGGCCAATGGAGCGAATAGATATTTACAAAGCATCTTATCCAGCATGGAACAGCTCATCAGTACATCGAACAGTCTCCGAGACAAATCACATTAGACCAAAAAGAGAGCCCAATAATTTTTTGAACGATGAAATTAAAGCTTATATATTCTCTGGCCACGATGAAATAAAACTAAAAATTAACAAGGCAATTTCAAATATATAAAAATCCAATAACATTGTTTCAGATAATCAAAGAAGAAATCAGGAAAATCAAAAACTTCCCAGACTTAAACATTCTAAAGTATGTGGAATATAGTAAAGGTGGCACTTTGAGGAAAGTCTATAGCAGTAAGCACTTACATAGAAAGACAGATGGGAGGAAACCGGGAAGGAAAAAAGGAGGGAGGGAGGGAACGAGGGAGGGAACGAGGGAGGAAAGGGAGTTAAAGTAACTAAGCTAAAGATGAAATTCAAGAAATTAGAATAATTAGAAGGAAAGAAATACCAATGAGCAGAAATAAGTAAAATAAAGACAAGTTAAAACTCTTTAAAATTAATTCTTATCATAGGTTTCTTGAAAATTTTTTTAAACATTTATTGGTTTATTTGTGTCTGTCTGTCTGTCTGTCTGTCTGTGGGCATGTGCACAGCACAGTGCATGTGTGGAGGTCAGAGGACAACTTGAGAGAACTGGTTCTCTCCTTACACCATGTAGGTCCTGGGGATCAAACTCAGTCCATCAGGCTTGGTAACAGGTACCGCTACCTTCTGAGTCCCTCCAGGCCCAAGTCAAGGGTTTCTTGAAAAGATAAAAATCAGCAAACTAGACTAAGAAAAGACAATCCAGTAAATAAAATCATAAATGAAAACTGAGACATGATAACTGATGTCAGAGACATTCAAAGGATCAGTACGGAGAGTATTAGGAACTTTGAAAAACACACTGGAAACCCCTAAGTAAAATTATGGGATATAAATCCTGCTAACATTGAATGAGCAGAGCAAGAAAGTCTAGAAGAAAAGTAACAGATGCCAAGATTGAATCAGTAATAGTTTTTTCAACAGACAAAAGCCCAAGACCTCAAAGCATCATTGATGAATTGTATGAAGCCTTTAAAGAACAATAATAACCAGTTCTTCTCAAAATATTCCAAATGATTAAAAAGGAGCTCTTCAAAATTTATTCTATAAGGCCATCATTACTGTGATTCCAAAACCAGACAAGGACACACACAGAAGAAAACTTGGAACAGTATCCCCAGTGAACATAGATATAAAAACTCTCAACAAAATACTAGTCAATCTTATTGTTATATCCATAGATTAATGAATCTCTTAATTCTCAGCAGAGATGTTTCCTTATGGAGCAGATGGTGATTAACACAAAAACCCACAACTGGTCAACATGCAGGGGACAAGAGACTACAGACTGCTTATCCCTGAACAGAGCACCTATATCAAACTTCTGCCTCCCAAGGCTCAATGATCATTGCAGAAGAAGGGGTAGAAAGATTTTAAGAGCCAGAAATGGTAGATGACCAGAAGGAAATAGAGTTTTCCAGACAGCTAGGAAGTTATTCATAAGAACTCACAGCAATGGTAACAGCACACATTAATCCTATGCAAGCTCCAGACAAAATGCAAGCACAGACACGGGGAAGTAGGTAATAAACCCCAACCCTACCAGAGCTTTTGGCAACTGATGGCTACTAGGAAGGGGAGAGTCAGTTTCTTTTCAAGGATGAAACTCCTAGTAGTTTAACCAGACTCCAGTGGATGAACCCACACTGAAGGACATTTGGGACACAAATTAGGCTGTTCTAGTTTGTCTCTCCATAGCTGTAACAAAATACTCTGACCAATACCAACTTGGGGAGGAAAGGGTTTATTCAGCTTACATCTTCCGGATCACAATTCATCAGGGAGCCTAAGGTAGGAACTCAGGGCAGGGACCTGGAGGCAGGAGCTGGAGCACAGGCCATGGAGGAATGCTGCTTACTGGCTTGCTCCCCTGGTCCCTGCTCAGCCTGCTTTCTTATGCAACACAGGCCCACCTGCCCAGAGGTGGCACCACCCACAGTGGGCTGGGCCTTCCTACATCATTCAACAATCAAGAAAATTCCCCCCACAGACATGGCCACAGGCCAGTCCGATGGAGGCAATTCCCCAATTGAGACTCCCTTAACCCAGGTGTGTCAAGTTGACACTAAAGCTGTCCAGCACAGAGGCCATATGTATATAATGACTATAGTAAAATAAGCTAGGGAGTGGTAAGGGGAGGGACTGATAAGGGAGGGGATCTAAATACAATTAAAGTACATTGTATGAAAGTCACACAAAAATCCAATAAAAAATTAGAAAAGAAGCCAAGCAATCAAATTTGAGTTCTATAAAAGAGCATTTGTTTACTGAATAAAAATGAAAACCATGTCCAAAGGCTTGTCAATGGATCTAGATCCCTCTCTCTCTCTCTCTCTCTCTCTCTCACATCTATCTGTCTGTCTGTCTATCTATCTATCTATGAGAAACTCAACATTCTGAAAGAAAGGTATAAAAAAGGACCAATATAGCATGGTAACATGCTACTTCAACATGAAATTGGGAAAATGTTGATTCAAAGTGGATTGATAAAAGTTACTCTATTTTGTAATCCCTGAAGCAACCACTAAAAATCTATGGAGATATACGTTACCAACATGTTCAAAGAAAGAAATGATACTTCGAAAGACCATTCACACACAATAAGAAAATACTTTTGAAATTGTATACCTAAAAAATTCCACAACATAGATGAAGTGGATCAATTCCTTAAAACCTCAAATTACTAAAACGCTCAAGAAGAAATAGCATGTTATTACTTTTCTCTTATGTTTATGCACTGGATCACTTAACTTTCTTAACAAATTGTGGGGCTCAAAGGACTACATCAATCATGATTATTTAATTTCTAGCATCTAGCACATAGTAAGTACTTAACCTGTGTTTGTTAAGTGCATGAATGGATAAATACAAAACTAAACAATTAATGCAATACATCAGATATGCTTGATCAAAACAGCAGGTGTGAATATGGCCAAAAAAGGGAAGGGAAGTGCTGGGGTCCTGGTCATCTGACATCCTCAGGGAACTGCAGACAAAAGACTGTACTGTCAGTTAAATGCTGGGAGAGAGCGTGTAACAAAGATTGCCCTAACTGGCCTGTATTTTATGGAACATCAGCCTGCTTTTGACTTTCTTAATACTAATGAACTTAAACCAACACAGTTCAGAATGTGAACTCATGTTGAAAAACCAGCCATGAACCAGACAAGTAGGGCATGCTAGTAATCCCAGCACTGTGGAGGAGGAGGTAGGAGGATCACAAATTCAATCCCAGCCTAGGTTACAGAGTTCCAGGCCAGCATGTACTACAGAGAGACTCTATCTCAAAAAAATAATACTAATAAATAAATAGACTGGCAAGGGGCTGGCCAATAGTATTGTTGCATCACCAATAAATCTGTAGAAAATTTCAAAGTACTTCCTGTCGTCTCATGGTGCAGACAAGTAAAATTTAAACGTAAGCCAAGCAAATGTTATAAGGATGAGTGGTTTCTTTCTCCATAAGGCAAATTCACATGGTAATATATTAAGGGTAAGATTTGAATCAAATCTAAGATACCAGGCAACCAGTAAAAATCCTGCCTCATTTCCACAGACCTTTGAATGGGCTACACACTGTGAATAACACAGCACTTTCTGCTCTGGGACTCTCTTAAGACAACATGAAGTTGGAATATTAAAAAATGCCGGGCATGGTGGCGCACGCCTTTAATCCCAGCACTCAGGAGGCAGAGGCAGGTGGATCTCTGTGAGTTCGAGGCCAGCCTGGTCTACATAGCGAGTTCCAGGTCAGCTGGGGCTACAGGGAGATCCTGTCTCAAAAAGACCAAAAAAAAAAAAAAAAAAAAAATGTCACTGAAAGGGAAATGCATGAAGCCCTTTCCTTGTCTTCACCCAGGACTCATCATAACTTCAAGAGTATTGCTCAAGGGGAGATGTAGTTGAGTTGGTAGAGTGATTGTCTAGCACATAGGAGGCTCTGAGCTTGATACCAGCGTTACATAAAACTAAAGGGGTTTTTGGCACATACCTCTAATGCCAGCACTTTGGAGGTAAAGGTAAGAGGATCAGAAGTTCAATGCCATCCTCAGGTATAAAGGAGTTCAAGGCCAAGCAGGGCTGTGTGAAACCCTAACTAAATTTCTTTTCACTTTTCCTTTTTTTTCTTTTTTTTTTTTTTTTTCAAAGAGTTTCATTCAAGAACACTCACAAATTAGATGAGGGCTCAGAGTGATAAGACTTAGGGAATTCTAGTGAAAAACAGTCTTGACAATGACTTGAGCAGCATGGTAGAGCTATGAGCCAAGACCATGGAAAGAGTCATCTATCTTATAGATGTCCCTGGCTTCCCAGGCTCAGTACCTGACCAGCTGTCAGAGCACAGCATGCACTCAGGGCAGGTCACAAGGAGGCAGTAGACTGCTTCAAGGAGAAAGTCCTCCATCACTCCAACAGAGCCTTGACTTGGTAGTTTCTGTCCTAAAGAATGTTCACAGTGCCTGAGAGCAAGTATATTCAGTCCTACAGGAAGTCTCACCAAAATGCATCCCCCTCTCAGCTAGACCCCAGAGAGCCTCCATGTGACTTCCACAGAGGGAGCTCACTTCTTCACCTTCCACCTCTTTCTTCCCAAATCACCCTTTGTCGGACAGATGGACCTCAGAACAGTCAGGGCATCAAGCACTCCAGCCCTGAGGCTTAACTGATAGAAGGAGCCCTGGAAACACTCACTTCTTCACCTAAATCCTTTGTTCTACCTGTTTTCCTACTTCCTGGGATTTTGACAGCCATTTTGATGATGAATGACTTCATGCCAGTTGAAATCTTGGAAAGGAAACATGCATCTTATCCTAAGTTTGGTTGGGGGGGGGGAGTGGACCAGAACTGGGGATATGGTCCAAATTCTAAAATTGGTTCCAAAGGCAGAAATCACCCTTTCCCCATACCAGTAACATAGTTACGCTGTTCACATATTATAAAATGATAGAGTACAACATGGTTAAATACATCACTGATTTGCCAATACTAGGTATTGGTGTATAAGTCTAACTGGCAGTGCAGCTGCCTGAGGTATTGATTTTAGTGTCTAATGGTTGAGAGAGATGTTATCTTGATTAATTAGAAGTCAAAAACAAATGCATCTTCTATAAGATCGCTTGTGGCATTCACCTGAAAAAAAAAATACTACAGTGTCTAGAAAATGCTGGAAACTTAAAAGGACAGGGTGAGGAGGGAGCAAACCACCCTCTTCCGCCCCCTACTCAGAGCAAAGATAATGCCTGTGAATGCCAGGGGTGATGTGAACTTATTGACAGAAATGGGGGCTCCCATCATTTTCTGTTTTTCAACTGCTGCTTTGAGTTTGGAAATTCCAGACTGAAATCACTACTGAACACACTACTTTCCCTGGCGTTCAGAGAGTAGCATTCCTTTCTTGGTTACACATTCCAAAGACAAGGGAATTCCTCTGCAGAAGGTATACAGAATCATTCAGAAGATGGCTTCCGAAAGCCATGCATAGGCTGCAAGCAACATTATTCCTTTTGTTTTGCTTTGAGACAGTGTCATGTACTGCAGGCTGGTCTAGACCTCAGTACGTAGCCAAGGATGACCTTAAATTCCTGATCCTCCTGCCTCTACCTTCTGAGTGCTGGAATTACAGGCATGGACTACCATGACTGGTTTATGCTAGGGATCAGACACCAGACTTTGTGTATGTTAGGCAAGCACTCTGTCAACTGAGTTACATGTCCAGATGGTAACTAATATTATTCTTAATGATAAGGACACCATCTGAATGTCTGCTAAAATTTTACCAAAAGACAAGCATATGTCTTCAGAGAATTCAAAATGTTCTTTTAGCTTCTTAATGAAGCTTTACAAAAAATTGACCTCAAGGGGGCTGGAGAGATGGTTCAGCAGGGAAGAGCACCGGCTGCCCTTCCAGAGAACATGGATTCGGTTCCCAGTACCCACATGGCAGCTAACAATCATTTGTAATACAGCTCTAGGGGACACATAATCTAAAATTTTTAGAAACTGACCTCAAAATACCAAGCCATACAGCATCATAAATGTTTACAAAAGGTCTAAGGAGACATGTTTTTTCTTTTGGATCTGTGAGCTCATATCTGGAAAATGGATTACACTGGGTTGTTGCTGTTGTCCTGTAGTTTTCTTTATGATTCAAAACTGTCACAAGAGCAAGTATAAAGATGATGAGGATAGTTTCTATGAAATGCACAAAAATTCAATTAAAAATATACATTAAAAAACTTTCACAAGTTTTTCCACTTCAACACTGCTGATATGAAAGAAGCTAAAGGCAAGGCTATTTGCCATTGTGGCCCAGTGAAGGCTAAATTATGAGTGTACCTAGAACCACTCTATGTCGCTAAGTAACTGCTCTGCCATCCATGAATGATTAGACATTTGGAGAATGGCATTGTTAAGCCTTAGCATACCATTAGCCATCATTGATTTGTTCAACTTGTATTTATTGGAGTGAGGGGAATACTGTAATAAGAAAAGAAAATCAAGTCCCTGTCCACATTGAAGCCCAAGTTACAGCTGTACCATTATAAGTGGGATAATGTATGTAAAGGGACTTTGGAGTCTATGGTGTGTTTAATAATTGTAAGATACTACTGATATTTTCATTGCAATTACTAGATGATTTTTGCCTTGGTCAGGGCCAAGTTTCAAGATCCAACCACATGTAAAATTGTTCTTTGATAGTATAAGCTACATAATTTAAAGACTTTGCAATGCTCACTTCCTTTTCTTAATAGACACATTTCCAGTTAGAATTCTTTACCTTCCAGGGACTGGAGAAATGGCTCAGCAGTTAAGAGCACTGTCTGCTCTTGCAGAGGACCCGGGTTCAGTTCCCAGCATCCATGTGGCAGCTAACAACTCAACATAACTCCAGTTCCAGGGGACCCAACACCCTCTTCTGACCTCTGCAGGCATTTCACAACAGGGGTGTACTTACACACATGTAAACAGTATACTCATACACATAAAATAAAAATAATATGAGAGGGTGGGTTCTGACCTCTATCAGTGTAGCAGCTCAGATCTCAGCAGACCTCCAGAGAGTGCCGAGTTCTGGCCTCCCTCTGGCCTCGACCTACCAGAGGGCCTGAGAAACCAGGGGACTGCCTGAGAATCCCCAGATCCTGCCTCCACATGGTGGTGAGCTTCCCGTAATTGCACCATACCCATCCCCCTATCTGGGATTCTGTGAGGCCCCTCCCAAGGCCCCAGGGCAGATCTGGCTTTGGTGGGCTAAGGCTGAGATCCTAGCAGACAGCCTGAGAGGGTGGGTTCAGACCTCTATTGGTGTAGAGGCTCTGATCTCAGCAGACCGCCAGAGAGTGCCCAGTTCTGGCCTCCCTCTAACAGAGGTCCTGAGAACCCAGGGGACTGTCTGAGAGCACTGGAACCTGCCTCCACGTGGTGAAGGAAGCCTGAGTGTACCTGGCTGGAACCCGAATTGGGCTTCTGTGGGTACTCCTGAACAGCTGATCTGAAGCCATCAGTTTCCTCCAAATGAAACTTGAGAGAAGCTGAACCCTGTACCAACCAGCTTTACATAACCAATAAAGAAAGGATCTAGGCACCCCTATAATACAAACAGAAGCATACTTCAACTTAATTCTCATATCAGAATCATAAAAAATAAAAGAGATTCACATGCCAAAATCACAACAAAAGAATAATAAAATGGAAAGCCAAACTCCACCAATCCAGTAGAAGAGTTCTTCAAGGAGAACCCTGTAGAGATAGCCCAGGTCACAGAATTTAAAAGAACAATCATAAATGTGATCAAGGAATTCAACAAATTTAAATAACACACAAACAAATCAAAGAACTAAAAGAAGATAGGGATAAACGTCTGACTGAATTCACAAAAGAGACATAAACATTGAAGAAAATTCAGGCAGAAATGAACTAGGAAGTGCAAAACTCAATAAGCCAACTTAATAAAACAGGGTAAAGCCTCACCTCTAGAATGAATGAAATGGAAAACAGAATATCAACACTGGAGGATAAAGTTGAAGAACTGGACCACTGAAGCAAAGATTATGGAAAATTAAAAAAAACAACAACACAGGAATGGAATATGCAAGAGATGAGGGACACCATGAAAAGACCAAATCCATGGATCATAGGAATAGTGGAAGGAGAAGAATTTCAGATTAATGGTGTTGACCAGTTCTTAAAAGGATTGTAAAAGAGAATTTCCCAAAATTAAGGAAAGACATCCCCATACAGGAAGCACATAGAACACCAAATACACAGGTCCAGAAAAGAAACTCCCCAGAACATATCCTAGTAAAAACACTAAATGTACAGAACAAAGAGAGAATACTGAAAGCAGCAAAAGAAAAAGAAGTCACATACAAAGGAAAGCCCATCAGAATTACAGCTGACTTATCGATGCAAACTATGAAAGCCAGGAAAGCCTGGACAAAGGTACTTCCAGTTCTACATGACAATAGATGCCAGCCAGAATACTTTACCCAGCAAAAATATCTATTCTAGTTGAGGGGGAAAGAAAAATCTTCCATGACATGAATACCCTGAAAGAATACATGTGCACAAAACCAGCCCTTCAAAGAATACTTGAAGCAATACAGAGAACAGGGAGAGAAACAGCTATACCCTAGGGGCAATGAAAGAAAATAAAGGTATAATTTAGGAAACACAAAAATTACACAGAGAATACAAACAGCAATCAAAATGATGGCAACCAATACTCATCTTTCAAAAATAACCTTAAATATCAATGGAGTGAACCTACCAGTCAAAAGACACAGGCTAAGTGAATGGATTAAGAAACAAAATCCAACTCTTTGCTGTCTGCAAGAAACCCATCTCACCTTCAAGGACAGACACTATCTTAAGATAAAAAGATGGAAAAGAATATGCCAAAAGAAATGACACTAAGAAACAAGCAGAGGTTGCAATTCTAATATCTGACAGAATAGACTTCAAAGTAAAACTAATCAGAAGAGATGAGGGTAACTCATTCTGATCAAAGGAAGAGTTAAACAAGAATATATTACAATTCTTAACATATATGCCAAATGGTGGTGCACCCAAATTTAAAAAAAAAAAAAATACTACAAGACTTTAAGACACACATTAACCCCAACTCAGTAATAGTAGGGGACTTCAATACCCCACTGTCTCCATTAGATCGGTCAACTGGACAAAGAATAATCATAGAGACATCTGAATTAAATGATACCATGCATCAAATGGACCTAACAGACATCTTTCTAATATTCCACCCAAACACCAAAGAATACACTTTCTACTCATCACCCCATGAAATAATTCCATACATTCTATGGGACCACAATGCAATAAAGCTCAAAATCAGCACTGGATGAAACCCTAGTCACTACACGAACTCATAGCGATTAAACAACACACTCCTAAACAATGAGTGGGTCAAAGAAGAAATTAATAAAGAAGTAAAAAAATTCCTGGAATTCAACAAAAAGGACAATACAACACAACACAATCTCTGGGATGTATTAAAAGCAGTCCTAAGAAAGAAGTTTATAGCTCTAAGGGCCTACATTTAAAAAAATTAGAAAGAGCCCAAATAAATGAACTAACACTGCATCTCAAGGCACTGGAAAGGCAAGAACAAATGAAACCCAAACCCAGCAGAAGAGAAGAAATAACATCCAAGTCCCACATAAACATTGCCCATACTTCAACATCACTACAGACACCCAAAAGATCCAGAACATTACAAGGGAATACTTTAAACACCTACACTCTATTAAATTTGAAAATCTAAAAGGAATGGATGGATATCGAAAATCATGGGAGCCACCAAAATTAAACCAAGAAGAGATCAACAGTTTAAACACACCCATAACATAAAAGGAAACTGAAACACTAATATAAAGCCTCCCAACTAAGTACAGGCCCAGATGGATTTACAGCAGAATTCTACCAGACATTTAAGGAAGCCCTCCAACCAATACTACTTAAATTATTCAAAATGATAGAAACAGAGGGAGAACTCCCAAATTCCTTCTGTGAAGCCAGCATCACTCTAATACCCAAACCAGGTAAAGACACAACCAAAAGAGAAATCTATAGACCCGTATCCTTAATGAACATAGATGCAAAAATTCTCAATGAAATACTTGTAAACTACATACAGACACACATCAAAAAGATCATTCACCATGATCAAGTAGGCTTTATCCTAGAGATGCAGGGATGGTTCAATATACACAAGTCAATAAACATCATTAATCATATAAATGGACTCAAAGACAAAAAACACATTGTCATCTCAATAGATACAGAAAAGTCTTTTGACAAAATTTAGCATGCATTTATATTCAAAGTCTTAGAGGGAACTGAACTGGAGGGAACATTCCTCAACATAATTAAAGCTATATACAACAAACCCATGGCCAACATTATTCTAAATAGAGAAAAACTGAAAGCATTCCCATTAAAATCAGGAACCAAACAAGGATGTCCACTATCTCCACTCCTTTTAACCACAGTGCTTGAAACTCTTGCTAGAGAAATAAGACAGGATCTCCACTCCTTTTAACCACAGTGCTTGAAACTCTTGCTATAGAACTAAGAGAGGAAAAGGAAATTAAAGGAGTACTAATTGGAAAAGAAGGTCAAACTATCACTTTTTGCAGATGATATGATACTATACCTAAGAGATCCCAAAAGTTCCACCAGAAAACTCCTAGAACTGATTAACACTTTCAGTATAGTGGCAGGTTATAAAATCAATCTACAAAAATCAGTAGCCTTTCTAGACAAGTGCCAAGCAGGGTCCCTGGACCCTCACCTGAGTATCCAGCAGGAATCCATCACTCTAGACTCCAGCCTTGGAAAACAAAAGAAAAATGAGGAGGAACCCAATAAAGGGATGCTTTTGCTAGAACTTGTAATGCTAATTACTCTTGCCTTTACTTCCTCTTCGCATCTCCTATACAGGATTCACAACTTTGTTTTCTCTTTAGAGAAAAGAGTTATATAATTTTGAAATCTTTTAGATAGACCCACTGAAGGGGTGCTCCAACTGCCTCACCCTGTGTCCCTGTTCAACATGGAAGAAGCCAGAGTGGTCTACATCCCTATTCCCTATTGGCAATTTGTGTATCCCCTTCAGAGGATGGTGTGATCAGAATAGGAGGTAGGAATTGGCTAGGCAGTTAGGGTAAAAAGACCCTAAAGAAAGGTAGCCAGTTTCTGGGCTAAAGGTCAAAATGTCCTTGGGCCTGTTAGCAACATACTCTGCTCCAAAGGCCAAAAATGGCAAATGTATTTGGGAGCTTGTATCTAATCTTAAAAGATTTTAGGGTTACCTCTTTGGGGGTGGGTATTGTTAGAGTAGCCAAAAGCCCCATAAAAATAAATAAATCAAAGAAGAAAAAAAAAAGAAAAGAAAAAAAAAGTGATAGGAAGCTATGGGAGGCATTGTCGGGGAAGGAGTGAGGATGGATTTGCTCAAAACACCTTATATGCATGTATGAAATTCTCAACAAAGTTTTTTAAAGTTAAAATGATGATGATGATGATGATGATGATGATGATAATATATAAAATATTTTTTAAAAGAATTCTTTACCTTCCAGGTTCAGATAACAATGACTTGAGACAAGGTCACCTTGCTAAGGGAAAGCCCTTTTGTGTGGCTTGAGAAAAATCTATTTTTCTCTTGCCAGGAGTCAAGACACTACTGCATCTCTCATTGCTTTCCCAGTCCTCAGTTTCTACATTACCCACATCAAGTCAGACCAGAACTAGGTTTTAAATTAATCCATCTATTCAACTGATACTTTTCAAGTTCCCATTTGGGGCTGGCTTTGGGCTTTTAGTTGAAGACTTGGATGCTTCTTACGTGAAGGTCATCAGATACAAACACACCTCTATTTCTGACAGAAATAGAAGAACCGAGAATTGAACCACTACTTCCTGGGGTTAGAGGTGAAGCTTGTATAATACCTAATATCCTGCTCCTGTCCCATCTGCTTCAGTAGCCCTGAACAGTTAAAGAAAAGAATGGTCCAAGAAAGCTGTTTCCAGCACCACAGAATTTATAAGCAGAATAGTTTGAAGGAGTTAAAGGACCCAGTTTTTAAAGTTTTATATCAAATTTATATGAATCTTTCCAAAGAGTTTACCAGGAAAAGGGATATACATCTTAGTAATATAGTAGTATTTATTACTACAAATTAATAGTAATTATTACTATTATATAGAGACAGTCCTGCCCATATATCAGATATGTTCCAAGAGAGGACTAATTGGCACCTCTACCATCTATTCAGATCTCCATAATATCTTAGTTCATTCAATAAATAGGCAGTGACTACAGCAACCAAGTCAACCTGGAATTTCCTCCGGTTCATGAAGGCATTTAGTGGAAAGTGGCCTTTGATTCTTATGTGACCACTTTCTTGGGAATATTTAATCATTTCTCCATCATTCCAACATCATTCCTCCATAAAAATCATTCAGTTGAACGTACTTATTTCACAGAAAAGAAATTTGAGAAAAGAACTTTCCCAGTAGAGGTCTAGCATCTCTAATTCCAAAGTACTCCCAAAGCTGAAATGTATTCAAAGTTGACCTGTCATTCCAAGTGGAAAATTCCATACTATGGCTCTTTGTTGCTGCCCCCGCCTGCGGGGACCCTGTACAGGTAAAGCTCGAGGGGGACCACTCCCTGAAAGGAAAAACGGGCGAGAAAGAGTAGACGGAGCCCAAGCAAGTCCACTTGTCAAGAGTCGCTTTATTGTATTGCAAGCTTTTCTTATATACAGTTTGTATTTAGAAGGGGTTGAAGAAGTTGGTCAAAAGGTTACAGCATTTTTATGGGTATGGGAGGGGGACTGAGCAATTCAGCAACGTGACTGACCGCCAGGTGTTCCAAGAGATTACTGCCTGACTTATCTTTCCGAGAACTGTCTGCAAGAGGAAGAGAAAGATAACCTTGCCATAAATTCTTTCTCAAGGTTACTAGT
>NW_008352659.1:4488921-4518351 GCF_000622305.1 Nannospalax galili | reverse complement strand
CTCGAGGGGGACCACTCCCTGAAAGGAAAAACGGGCGAGAAAGAGGAGACGGAGCCCAAGCAAGTCCACTTGTCAAGGGTCGCTTTATTGTATTGCAAGCTTTCCTTATATACAGTTTGTATTTAGAAGGGGTTGAAGAAGTTGGTCAAGAGGTTACAGCATTTTTATGGGTATGGGGTGGGGGAGCTGAGCAATTTAGCAACGTGACTGACCACCAGGTGTTCCAAGAGATTACTGCATGACTTATCTTTTCCGAAAACTGTTTGCAAGGGGAAGAGAAAGATAACCTTGCCATAAATTCTTTCTCAAGGTTACTAGTGCAGGCAGAATGTCCTGCTTAAGTCAACTGTTTGTAGAGCCATATTATATTTTTTGGTAATGAATGTTGTTTCTTCAGCTCCCGACATGTTGCATACATGAAATTTAATACTATGAAACAGTGTCTTCAGGCCATGGAAGTAAGGTATATGTGAAGCATAAAGGAATTTCATATTTTGACTTCTCCAACATATCTCATTATGTATGTGTGAATGTTTCAAAATCAAAACAAAATATATGAGATCTGAAACACTTCTGGGTCAACAATTATGGTTAAAAGATACTCACCCAGTGCCTGTGAGGCAGTGGAAGGTCCATGATAGGCGCTGATTATCTTTGTCTACAAAACCTCATTCATCCTATAAAATCCATGCACCTAAACTCCACCTTCTAAGTCATATCTCTCTGTGGGCCACTTTTTGTCTGGCTGGCTCCTTCTTACCTATGAGAAGTCATTAATGACATTTTATCAGAGATACCTTCCCTGAACACACTATCTAAATCACAATCCCTTCCACACTTTTCCTGAGAATATGCAATTATCTTCAGCCATAATACTCATTAATTTTGCCATTCTGTTTTGTGTTACAAGTGATTCTTCAAGTAGCTCAAGAGCATCATGAAAGAAGGAACCAACATCTATTGGCTCAAAAATGAAACAACATGATTTCATCATGTACAAAGAGCAGAATGGTGACTGCCAGAGGCTGAAGAACACAGAGAGGAGGGAGGGGAAAGGCTTTCCATGGGTATTATATCACAGTAAGATAGGAATGAGAATTTCCGGTCTTCTTGGCAAAGTAGAGTGATTACAGATAGTGATAATACACTGTGTATTTCAATAAGCCATAAAAATTCCAAATCCTTTTACCATAAAGGATAATTAAGAAGGTATCTTTAAACAGATTTTTAAATTATGCAGCATACATATATATGGAAACATCACATGGAACATGGTTGGTGTGTACAATTTTGTTTTATGTATCAGTTAAGAATAAATTTAATTTGGAACTAGAGAGATGGCTCAGTGGTTAAGAGCACTGGCTGTTTTTAGAGGATCTGGGCTTGATTCCCAATATCCACAAGGTGGCTAACAACCATCTGTAACTCCAATTCCAGGGGATCTGATCCCCTCTTCTGGCCTCCGTGGGCATTTCACACATGTGGTGAACCTACATACATATAGCCAAACACTCTACACCTAAAAGTAAAATTTTTAAATAAATTTAATTTAAAATATCCTTAGCACTTATCCAGGTACTTAGTACACAGTAGGTACACCCATTACATAAATGAACACAAGAGTCACCTGCCTATCACATCTGGTCTCCCAGCTGACTCTGACAGGACATATTTTCTTTCTTTGGTTTTTTAATGTTTTTTTTAGAAGAAGCATTTCATTACAGCTTTAACAATAACAGTTTCCAGAGCAAAGATACATCTCTTTCAAAAGTGGTTATAAAATTTTTAGGTTTGCTATTGAATTAATACAGTTATACAATACTGAACTCAGTATAAGCCCTGTAAGCCATAAAATTGAATGAGTTTTTAACTTTTAAAAAAGAGCTCCATTTCATTTTAAAATATACCGTTTCTTACAGAAAGACTTATTGTTTTTGCTAATAACACTGAGCTGTTGGCGCATGCATCTCTAATCTGTATGTATCTGATTCTTACTAGTCATAATCAGTTGTACTCGGATCCTTGGCACCTGTGTATGTCCATAAAGTCATCGGGTAGATTTCAATGGTAATGTTTATCACTTCTACTAATTAACATGATGTAAATTTTTATGCTTCCTCCTCAACTATAATTCATTTTTTAAAATTTGTTGTGTGTGTGTGTATGTGTGTGTATCACACAGAACATCCCAAACCATCTTATTCAACTATACACCCACTTCCCAGATGGCACCCTCCCATAGCCTCCCTCCCCCCACTAGAGCCCTTATACTCTGTTATCCCTGCTACTGTCTACTGTGTTGGACAGGACATATATTCAACATCATAACACCTGTTCCATCACATCTGCCTTCTTCTGGTTCCATTTCATATTAATGCATTACTTTTCTGATGTTATTATATTAATAATTATATTTAGTAGTGGCTATTTGTTGAGAATTAAGGGAAATATCCTACCCATATTTAACTGATTGACCTTCAGAGGAAAGAAAAATCTATTTTAGAGGTGAAGAAACAGGCTGAGAAAGATTAAACACATTATAATGCTGGGCTTGCTAGTTATTTTATAGAAGAGTGATCCTTCTCAGGGTAGCAAAGACACTGAGACACTAGCCTGATGTCCCATGAAATCTCTGAGAGAGAACCTGGACAGTTGTCCACCCTATTTATCCTCCATTGAAGAACAAGTGTCACTGCTCTGCACTGAATCAGTAGATTGTAGCATCTCCGCCATCTCTATGAAAACAAAGTTCAGTTTGTAGCCACACAGTGTTTGGTGTTAGAAAAACATCAGGTGTTTAAGGCTCTAGAGTTCAACTTTCAGTTTTTCCCTCCTCAGTTGCTTTACACTACATGAAAACAAACCAGACCATGTGAGCCACACAATGCCCTGATGTCCATGTTTTGGGACGCAAAACCTGATGCCCTCTCCCACATGGTTAGGTAAAGATTCCTTTTCTGGCATCTTCCTCTTCTAAGATCCTCACACTAGCTGGATGATGAGTAACCCTGAGGCACCTAAACCCGACGCAAGTGTTTCATCAATGAAACAGAACTACTACAATATTATATAAATATAAGAAACTCCACCCCGTGGTTTCATAAATATAAACACAGTCATCCTTCAGGGTTCATAGGATGTAGGTTCCATGACTTTGCACATCCAGCAGACATTCACAGTACTGGTGTATAACATAAGCATACCCTAAGTGTATCCTTTAAACCATCTCTAAATTATAATACCAATACAATGGCAGGGTAAACCGTTGTTATACTGTATCTGTTAGAAAAGAATAGCAAGGAAACAAAATCTAGATACATTAGATACAGACATAATCCACCCTGTTGCCAATATTTCTTATCCTCGGTTGATTGAGTCCATTTAACGTGAACCCTGCAGATATAAAAGACTGTATACATTGGTGCTGGGCCAGAAAGAAAGATGAACACAGAGTAGGATAATCAAGGATAAGCCAGAACTTACAAATCTGAAGCCAGCAAGATCAACACATGTTGAGTACTTACATGCTACGGGCCTCCAGTTTTGAAGAGAAGCCGGCTGTGTCCTCCTGGCACTGGGGCCATGCATTGGAAACGCTGGAACAGAAGGCTGCACAGGAACAGGGGCAGTGACAGGGCCACTGTTTTGTACCCATCGGAGGAACCAGCAGATAAGGACTGTGCTGGAGCTACAGCCATGGACCTCAGGAGAGGGAAGGATCATGGCCTCGCCTCTACTTCCCTCTTCCAGTTCTCACATAAAATGGCTCCTGAAAAACAGAATTGTGGGAAATGTAGTTCCACTTAGGAACTACAATAAGCCCATACAATACAAACCTGTCACAGTCTACCCCATTTTTCCCTATGTACTTCCATAAACATCTTATTAAATCATAAACAAAGATAGTAGCAAAATTAAGCACAGAATCTTGATGCTGTAATGCTACCCAGAATCCCCTGGTCTCAAAGGCCTAAGAGTATTCCTCACACAGCTGCTCCCAATGGCCTTCCTGATCCAAGGCTCATAAGTCATCTTCTTGTCCTTCTACCTTGCAACCTGGGTGCCAGGTTTCTTCTTTATGTAATGTCTTAATAATTGTGGAAATGTATTGCTGTGTCTAGAAGGTAAGATGACAGTAAGCTCATATCATAGCTTTGGATTTTAAGAGTCTGTGTCTTGCTTAAGGCCCAAATAGAGACACCTGAATGTTAACCTCCTGAATTATTCCCAAGTAACAAGGCACAGGTGACTCTTCCTTGCCTCGGATGTCTGTATAATTTAAGGTAAGAGTAGACGGTACTGTCTTATTTTGGACAACAAATGACAAATCCATAGCAGGGAATGAACCAGGTGGTATTTCTGAAGGAAATTGCATCCTTTTGCTCTGCTTCCCATCATTCTTTTCTACCTGTTTGTGTACCTGCGTGTTTCATCTTCCAAACTAGCCTGCATGCTCCTGATGCAACAGCCTCACCCTGTTTCTTCTCTTGTGCCTTTTCCCCATGTCACATAAACGTGGGCGTCTGCTGATGTAAGTGTCATGCCGCCCAAATGATCTACTAAAACTGCACGCTAGATCAACCTCAAGGTCAAGATACAATTGTGCAATTCAATCATAAGGATCTTGTGGATTAAGCCATGAAATGACCAGAGGGACCCCCCAGTTTGCCTCCATAAAATGGGCCCCTGCAATAAGCATCCCCAAACTTCCCCCACGGAGCAGCTGTAGAAACCACAGAGGACACTTCCAGACTCATCATCACCTGAGCCCCACGCAGTAGATGGCTAAGAAGCTGGGCTAATTCAGTCAGCTCGGCTACTTCGGCTCTGCTCTGACTGACAGGCCCGGCTCCTGCTTATGCCTGAATACTAGCATCGGGGAATGACATACAGTTTGATAACATAAGATGCTTAGGTTTTTTGGCTCAAGTGAGATGTTCAGAGCTAATAGCCCTGTGAGCTGAGTTTTAGCTGTGATCTGTACCTTGAGATATCCGTTCTGTCTGGCTCAGGAAAAAGGGAAAAGAATGAAAGCTTATTTCTAGAAAGGTTTCCGATGAGCAGCATTTGTCATTGAAGGGGAAGATGGGTATAATTAGCTTGTCAGTCTGGTTTGGGCTGAGCAGGCTGTCTTTGCTAAGAAAGATGGACTAACTGCCAGAGCCACTGACAGGCAGTCGATAGCACAGCAATTAATGTCATAAATAATTCCAGAACCAATTACATCAAAATGGACTCGGAGCTTTAAAAAGGTACAGAATTCTCTTATTCTTCCTGCTAACAGCAAGAAACAGCCTTCATTTTTCTCTGTAATTACTTTTCATTGTATATAGCAATACAGCTGAGCTTTTCTGTCCATATTTAAGCCTTGTCTCTCCAAGCCTCTTCCCCTAGCCTCCCTCCTTTACCCCACAGGACAAGGCTGTTAAAGTCGATCTTCCTTGCCTTAGCAGCGGGGTGAATGTATAATCTTTTAACTTGGCTGTTGCAGGAGAACTCCAGCTACACCTAAATGATTAAGAGTCAAGTTTTCGAAAATGTCATGGACCGTGACAGCGGAATGCCCCAAACAATGGCATTTGGAAATGAAGACATTTGTGAAATAAATGGATTTGTCTTATTATTTTAAAGGTTGCTGTGACTTTACTTACACTGAATTCATTGATTTTTTTTTTCCCATCTTCTTCTCCTTTTTCCCTCCTGTTCTGTACAGTTACAGGCAGAGAAACCAGGCCAAGTGTTCCCTCTCCACTGTGAACACAATTTAATACCACTCACGTACCCTAATGGGCATCTTCTTATGCAGAAGGAAGATTAGTCTTTTTAACATAGTGTTTTCCTTAAAAGCTATTCTTCTGCATTGTCTCAACTCTTCAGCTAGTTTTCTGTAGACTACAGTACATATGTAGATAACACAAAGCCTTTTATACCCATAATAGCGCAACACACCAGATATCAGCAAGGCTAATCATCTCCTTTCTCCCGTTCTCTTTCTCTAGCTTCCTTCAGTTGCCTCCATGGGTTGGACTAGAGAAAGGAAGGGATTGTGGGAAAGCAAATTACAATAGTGTTCATTCACAGCTTTGTTCCCTGCCTGACAAACATTTCCAACTTTTCAGCCATAGTGGCATTTACTCTGGAGGGACCAGGGAAAATGGCTCATGAAGCTCCCACCATTTCAAAACCAGAAACAGCTGCTGGTGTCGCTTGCAGTTTGCTGAGTGTGCTCTGGCTTTGCACTCCTGCCGCTGATGGCTCTCCCTTTAGCAGTAGGTGTCACTGCGGTGAGTGGTAATTACAGCAGATTTTAGAGGACACAGGATAATTAAGCCAGCCTGAGCAGGCATAAACACTGACATTTACCATATTAAAAACTGGAGTTGTCTGCATTTTCCTCCCTCCCAAGACCACAACAACAGCAACCTCGCCAACAAAGGCAAGTTTTCAGGAGAACAAAGGACCTTTATATATGGGAAAGTTGGCCTGGGTGCCTGTGTTTAGGTGCAGAATGACTTGCAGGAAAAGAAAAGATGAGGTGATGTGTCTCGTTTTGTGATCAGAATCCTTCCTCTGTGTTCAAGAACTCTTTGCCTAGGTATGACAGGTAGAGGGGCCATGATAAACTGCCTTCTAGAGGGTGCCTCTCTCCTTTACGTTGGGCTAGACACAGGTTGACTCTCTGAATGCCACCTTCTCCTGACTTGGGCGTTTCTATGGCAACAACATCATTTTTTTTTTTTATGCTTCTTCATCAGGAGGCAGGCAATAGGAAGGGAGGTGAACCCCAGCTCTAGTCCCATGTGCTCCAGGCACTCCTGCAAGGGTGGGAGCTGGGCTCCAAGAAGAAACGGAGAAGTACGCAAAAAGGTCAGTAATACACAGAAGCTGCAGTTCCGCAATGGGGCCAGGAAGGATGCAAGGACCTCATCAGAGCACCCCTGAAGAACCAAAAGGCTCTGGGCTTCCATCCTAGTCTGCCTTCCCTATAACTTCTTTTCAAAGATTTTATTTTTGTTTTTAGTTAAGTGTATGGTGTGCCTATGTGGGAATATGTACACATTGCGTACAGTGCCCTCAGAGTCCAGAAAAGAGCACTGGATCCAGTGAAGCTGAAGTTGCAAATGGTTGTGAGATACCTGAGCGGATGCTGGGAACCCAACACAGATTCTCTTCAAAAGTAGCAAACACCCTTCATTGCTGAGCCATCTCTCCAGCTCCTGCTTTCCCTACTAAAGGAACCCGGAGACTCCTGAGCAGGGGGGTATTCATGTTCAACCCACATTTTGTTTCTTTTTAATGGAGTAGGTCCATTCTTGGAAGTTCATGGAGTTCATCGTCTGGGAAAGAAAGATAGAGGTGAACTTGTAGAAAGAGGTGGAAAGCCTTTCATTCAAGCTAATTGTAAATCACTTCACCTAGCAGCATGTGAGCTCCTTAAAAGTGAAAGAAAGCATCCTACACCTGCCAGTGCTGAAGGAGGAGTGATGGGTCAGCTCATACGACACCTGCATGCAAGATACAAGTCCCCGTCCTGTTCCTCAGGCATCCCCGCCTTTGTCTGTAAGACACCAGACTTCCTTCTCACTTGGCTTTGCAAAGATCTGAAGTCAAATGGCACTTAAGAAGGAAGTACTCCCTCACTGTTCATAGTGTCCTGGAGACTCTCTGGATGTGGCTGTTCCCATCCTCAGGATGCCTGGCTCTGAGCGCTTTGTCCTAATGCAACCATGAAGTGCGTCCCTCAGTTCAGCCGCAAAAGTTGTTGCCGGAATGAACAGGAGATAGAGCCTGCTCCAATGCTGTATTTTCTAAAGTAAAAATAAACCTAATATTTTTTTCACAATTATTTCTGCATCTGAGAGTCAGCCTAGGACTTTTTCAGAGATAAGCTTTGACTTTTTAGGATTTCTAAACTATTCCTATGACTTATTAAAAGATCTATAGCTGAGCCCTCACTGTTGCATATTCTCAGCACTTTGAATAGTTACAATTCTCTGAATTAACAACTACCCACTGCGATAAGAAGTTACTCTGACCAAGGTTGAGCAGCACACATCTATGATTATATACATAAGTATTTAGAAAGCAGTTTGACAATACGGACACTTAGCAACTAACATCACCAACAGGTTCTCCCCTCGGGTCCATGACTTCCCCAGCCTTGAGTCTTGGCTATGTTTTCAGTTCTGGGTATGAATTCATTCCTATGAAGCAGGCCTCAAATCCAATCAACAGAGTGGTTGGTTATGGGGAGATGTGTCAAGAGAGGAACAGGGGGAGTTGGAGAGAGGGAGTAGCAGGTGGATACGATTAAGATCCTTCACTTACATGTATGAAATTTTCAAAGAATAAAAAATATACAGACAAAAGTAGGCTCACATATTTTAAATGATAACCACTTGAGCCCACTGGTCCAAATGTGGAGATGCACCACCCCATCCAGAACTGAGAAGATGCTCCAACAGTGACCTGTTCACACTATAGCTTGCTCACACCAGGAGGATCAAGGCAAAAATCACAGCTATGCCAACAGTAAGAATGTGCAACCATCCCAACAGACTTGGGATATCTGTGGTCTTTCTGCAGGATGCCTGAGGTTGTACCAGGACCATGTTTTCTCTGGCCCTCCTTGCTCCACTGGAAGGTGCTCCCCACCTCTTCTATTTCAGGTCTTGGAAATCTGTCCCCTTTCTATCTTTACTTCGGCTCTATAGGAGCTAGATTCCTACCTACTGTATAGTAGTATGAAATACTGGATAAGCAGAAAGCTTTGAGATTCAAACAAGATTTGATGCAAATTCTAGTCACAACATTTTCTTTATTTTTTATTTTAAAATTCTTTTTGATGTCTTTATTTTTATTTTATGTGTAGAAGTGTTTTGTCAGCGTATTTGTAAGTGTGCCCGTGTCATGCAATGCCTGCAGAGGTCAGAGAGGACATCAGATCCTCTTTAACCTGTGTTATTGAGGACCGTTAGTCATCATGTGAGTGGTGAGAATCAAACCAATTAGGTCCTCTGCAAGAGCAGCCAGTGCGTTTAGCCTCTGAGCCATCTCTCCAGCCCACAACATTAGCTTTAAATATACAACCTTGAGTCAACTATTTAATAGCTCTCAGATTTAGTTTTGCTTTTCATTTACCTTTTCTTATACTTGAAGTGAACACAGGGACACTTACTTTCTAAGGTCTTAAGAATAATTCTATCACATCCTCTAAGGCACTGCTCATAGTAGCTCTAATAATAAATAGCACCAGCTCTAAAGTAGCAACTATAGTTATGCTCTTCCCAAAGTAACAGCTAAAACTGACCACAGCTAGCGTTCCAACCTGTTTTTTAACCTTAAACTTTATGTTGGAGATATGCACACAGCACCAATCACATTACAACCTGAGACTGATTCTCTTATTACTTGAGCTGGTGTCTCTGATTGAGTTTTGGAACCACATGACATGTTTGAATTGCTCTGTCAGGGTGTTTTCTTCCTAGAGCTCTTCCAAGGGAAGGAATGAGCTCAAGACCACCGCCGATTTGGCTTTTGGTTGGAAGATTAGGAATGGGAGGCTTGGAGGTGTTGTTGACTGTGAAGTTACTGCAGAGACAGGTGGAAATCCCCAAATATGGGAGTCAAAGATTCCACAAAGGGTTATTTACTACATTCCTCAAATTAAGGATTTGTCTGTTTTTGTTTTGTTTTGGAGTGTGTGTGTGTGTGTGTGTGTGTGTGTGTCTGTGTGTCTGTGTGTGTCTGTGTGTCTGTGTGTGTCTGTGTGTGTGTGATTCTTGTACCAGTTATTTCTTTCCTCTGCCTTAAGCCTCAAAAGGGCAGAACTTTCATCAAGTGTCTATCAATTACCTCATCTCCTAGGATAGTGACCGGAGGGCTATCACTTAGTAAACATTTGTTGAAAGGACTAAGAAATTTGGTTTAGCTTAAATATTTGAAATTTCAGATATTTAGTCCCTCTTCTCTGAAGAAGTAAAATCAAATTTCAAAATCTGAGGTTACATTTCATTATTTCAAGTCCCCAAACTCCATTTTTATCTGAAGAAATGTCATTGTCTTTCTAGTGGCTGACTCAAAATTATTATTGGTTTTCTTTTTTGTTGTTATTTTTTTGGTCTTTTTAAGATAAGGTCCCCCTTTTGCCCAAGCTGGCCTGGAACTCACTATGTAAACTAGGCTGCCCTCAATCTTACAAAGATCTGCCTGCCTCTGCCTCCAGAGTGCTGCGATTAAAAGTGTGTGTCACCATGACTGGCTTGGATTTCTTTTTGGTAGGGTTAAAAAGAAGTGGTAGATGAAGATCTATGATATGAAATGCCCAAAACTCAATAAAAATATACACTGAAAAAGAAGTAGTAGAAAAAAAAGAGGAACTTAGCTTTCAATCTCCTCTTCACTGCTTTGAATCCCGTTTCTGTCCACCACACATCACGTGTACTGTAAGTTTCAAGAACCGAGGGAAAAGACGCTGTACAATCTCTTTGCATGCTGACTCCTTCATCCAGCTTTGTGTTATCATCAATTTGATAAGGATACTTTCTTGTCATCATTCTAGCCTTTGCCCAAGAAAAATAATATCATTAAAAATATTCTGAAAAGCCATCTGTTCCTGCCACCTAAGTATAATACCTGTACATATGTTTACACTAAATAGAAATATGAATTTCGACTTATACTTATTTTCTTTACATCCTACCTAGGCAAACAACCAATTCTACAGTGTTAAATTTTGCTAGATAGTGATGTTCCATCCTTACCCTTAGTGTTCACAAATGATGTCATCATGGTCAAGAAGAAAGAAATCTCTTTGTTAAACTTCTTTCTTTCAGCTGATGCGGTAAAAGCACAAAATTAGGCATGTAATGTTACTGCAAGAACATTCCTCTGTTTGTGTAGTGATATACATTTTAGATTCCCATGATGTCATATTAGCCCTTAACCCCTAGAGTGTTTGAGCCAGGCACATGAGCCAATAAATTAATTTGAATCGGGGTCCTGTCTCCCACAGTTGAGAAAAGGCCCAACGAGGTGTCCCACGGTGTCCTTTCCTACCTGGCTCCTCCTTTCCACTCTTCTCTTGCCTTTCCCAACTTGAGGAAATTTCTCACTCTTTTATATCTGTATAAGAAAATTTTCAGTCTCACTTATTTAATATAACCTGTTTTCTCTTCATAATATTGATTTTTTTAATGTGGGTATTTGTCTTTAAGCAATAAATCACAGGTTTGTAGAAAATATGATCATATACTTTGGATTTTCTTTTCAAAATATTTTATTTATTATTTTTATTTCTTGTGTATGAGTGTGTTGCATGCACGTATGTAAATGCACTCGTCGCAGAGTGGAGTACCCACAGAGGTCAGAAGAGGGCGTCAGAGTCCACTGGAACTGGAGTTACAGATGGTGGTTGTTAGCTGCCATGTAGATGCTGAGAATTGAACCTGGATCCTGTGCAAGAGCAGCCTGTGCTCTTAACTGCTGAGTTATCTCTCAGTCCCTTCTTTGGGGCATCATTTTCTTGCATGGAATAGGTGCTTCATTAGCATGTATAAAGCTAATACATAATGTATAAAGCATTAAGCTCTGGACATAGCATCCAGGCCTTTAATCCCTGCATTCAAAAATCAGAGGAAGATTGTTAATTCCAGATCAGCCAGGGCTGTATAGCAAGAACCTGCCTCAAAACAAATAAGACAGAAAGAAAAGAAGAAAAAAGAAAGGTTGAGTCATTTTTTGTGGGAAATGCCACATACAAAAGAGTTTACACAGTCTTCAGTAACTCAGGTATCAAGTATTCAATATCATACACACTTATGGATATATCACAATAAGTCCCATTGTTTTGTACACTTAATATATGCTAATAGAAAATAAGAAGTGTGTTTGATACAAACTGCACTTGGTAGTTTGATATTGAAAATGACCTGAAGATGCACACAGTCTCCCTCAGAACGCCCACAGATCTTTTTGGCCTGTTTGCATGGAGAAAGTTGGGGAAGGAGACTTTGGAAGACCAGCTCCAAATAAGTTCATGTTCCAATGAGCTTCCAGCTAAGCTTGTCGGAGAAAATACAGATGAGGATTCTCTGTGTTTAATATCTGTCATTAAAATGACAGCAATAAAGCCTACAGCCCAAAAAGGGGAAATCAGCTGGGTCCTTATAGATTGTTGCAGCCAAGAGCAATAAAAACTAAATCAATCACAGATTGTGGCAATAGATAATTTAGCTAGTACTGGAAATTAAAGGAAAGGACATTTCCAGCACTCAGGCCCCATTGTGGGAGAATGAACATGCCCTCAAAATTCAGATGGGCTCACTAAACAGTCCTGGGTGACAACGGAGAAGAAAATTATTTAAATGAGATTTAAATTGCTTTGTTTCCTTATTTCTCTGAAGATTGCCTTTGTTATTACATTGCAGTATTTGACCATCAACATTTCTGACACACCATGGGTTTTCTGGAATGTCTACTTTTGTTCAAAGGAAGGAAAAGTGACTCTCTGGAGCGTGGGCCTACACTCTGGGCAGCTGGAGCCCAATAATCAGTTGGTGGTGAAGGCCAGGTCTGAAACAGAGGCAATTGGAAAGGGGAAGGAACACATCAGGAACCAGGCTATCTCTGTCCCAGGTCTGCCTCTGCCACCATCAATCACACAGCAACAAATCTGGGCACCAGAATTCTCACTGGCAATAGTAAGAGACTGGCCTCAGTGAGCTCTCAGGTCCTGTCTAAAAGAAGACTGTAATTCAATTATAAATAACAAGTATAAATAGTATGATCCCAGTATTTGGCCTTGATCCTGAGGTTACTAGGGTGCAAGAAGTCTTAAATATAGGAGCTTCCCAACCCCAGCAACCTAATGTCCAGAATTAATAGATGAATAGCACTGGTTAGTGGGCAGCCTTCCATTCTGTGGATTAAATATAATTCACCTCAGCTGCCTAGTAAGGTTCAGTTTTTTTAAATCTCAAATACAATATTGCCTCTTCCTTTGTGCCAATGCACAAAATCAACAAACAAACAAACTCTCTGGAAACATTCCCAGTGTTTGCTTTCTTTGGTGATGACTTCCTTGTGTTGAGAACCTGGTTTTGGAGATTTCCACTGCCTGTCAAATGGCCTTCCATGACCATTGCCCCACAAGGGCTATTATTCCCCTGACTACAGGTGGGAAAGAGAGGTTGTACTACTTCAAGGGAAGTCCATGAGGTTCTGGATATTAAAACAAAGCCGATACCAAAGGCAATAATTTGAGGATCAAAACACATCCCCCCATTGGTCTGAATCTTTGAAGCAGGAGTAGTTCCTTAAATTTAACGGAATCAGCTCAGACACTGAATGTCACCAGTATGAGAGGACCCAACTGGAGTTTGACTGAACCAACAAGGAGAACAGGTGCATAGTGATAGGGACGACTCTCAGGAGAACGTCAGCTCAGTTTGGACTCCTAAAACTGGATCTTGGCAATTCTAAAGGCCTGAGAAAATGCTTTGGATTTGAACAAGATACCTAGTGAAATAACAGTAAGGGATACTAAGGACTCCTTTGCAGAACTGTAGGGATGAGAGACAGTTCAGGAATAGAAAGTAATGAGTTAGACTCAGGTATTACACTGTTTCTAGCTTCAGAATGTGACATAATCCTGGAACCCAACAGGACCCAGTTTTCTTAACTGATGTCATTTCCTTTCCATTCACAGACCAGGTCTCATCTTAACCATTAGGATTTTCTTTTCATCTGGTCTCAGCAAGCTCTATGTTCTCCTGTCACAGAACTCATGCTGAAGGTGAACACATCAGCCCATACCAGGCACATTACATATATTAGAAGCATCTTATTGTTGTCACATTATCTCTAATTATCCCTACAGCCTTATGAGGTTAGTATAAGAATTATCCTCATTTTAGGGCCTGTGGAGATAATCCAGTTGATGAAGTACTTGCCTTGAAAGTATGAGGACCTGTGCTCCATTCCCAGAACACACACACACACACACACACACACACACACACACACACACGCACGCATGCACGCACGCATGCACGCAAAGCAGGCATGGTGGTACATACTTATAATCACAGCATGGGGAGGTAGAGTTAGGCAGATCCCTGGGGCTTGTTGACCAGCTACTTTGCAAACTCCAAGCCAGTATCTACCCAAAAACCAAGGTACATACTGCCTGACCACAGATAACTGAGACCGTCCTCTGCCTTCCACATGGACATATACACGTGCACATGTGTGCACACATCTGCATGCACACATACACACACAAATTATCCTAATTTTAATAAGAAAACGACAGAGGTTTAAAGGGACTGAGTCAGCTTGCTCACTAGAGCTGGGACAAACCAATGCATCTTTAATTCGAGCCTTGGACTCCAACCCACTGCAACATGATACTTCATTATCTCCAGAACACCAGCCTCTTTAGGACGTCAGCATCCACCCTGCCTTGAACACTGCAGTGTCAACCTCTTCACACCTCTTCTGCCAACCTGAACCCAGTCGCCTAGAAACCAAGGCTTATGTCTACTCCTTGTGAGCCCTCACCTTTCTCTGGCATCCCAGCTTACAGTTGCACCATAGTGGGTCCCCCCAAGCCTGACCTCCCCCTGGGGTCCTGACTAATTGCCCAGCCTGGACCACTTCTCCTAGAGATTAATCCTTTTGTCTGCATCCTTCTCTCTGCTGAGCCCCCAAAAAAGCCCAGGAGGAAATGTGAAGCGATTAGTTGCCGTGTATATGCACAGATTCAGTGCAGCTGGGCTGCAAAAGCAGTTTATTATCTTAAGAAGAGGGTCTGGTTTAGCCTGAGTTTACATCTCATCTGCCTCCCATTCATTAGGTGGGTCCAGGGCTCAGTTTACATTGCATAAACTCAACTGGTATGTATACAATGCCAGCAGTACAGAGGGGCTAACATGTGTTGAATACATCTTCTTGCATCTTAGGGCTCTGAAGGTCACTCGCTAGAGTGATATATGGTGCTAGTGTTGGTGGCTGAAGGTCAAGTCATCTTGCTTTTCATAATGCATAAACCTGAAACTCACTCAGACACCAATCATATGACCTAAACCTTGGAACAAATATTTTACTAAGTAAATCAGTGAGCATGCTGGCATTTCTATTAACCTTCAATGCACAGCTGACAGAAAATGAATAATGATAAATAATAACTCAAGCCTGTAAATCACGCTTAGCATCAGAAGGGAAAAAAAAATGCTCGTGTGGACTACCATCTGTTAGCAGGAGAGTGGGGACTTGAGAAGAGAGGTGGGGGAAGGGAGGGGGAGGGGAGGGCAGCCTGCCTTGGCTGAGGTAAGCACCTTTGAGATTCAATAAACTGACGAAGACAGGGTCAGCCATTTCTGAACAGGATTGATGAACTGAGGAAAATCCCGTTTCCTCTTGTCTTCTGTTTAATGGACGTTAGTTTCTGACTTTCATTTGCAACTTTTGGGTGTTTCCTCTTTCTCCCAACTCCTGCTCCATTAAATCTGTTTCCACTCTACACACCGGCTTTCTGGATCCTTTGAAAAGATGTCTTCTTGGTATAATACCCTTGAGTGCAATCCTCTTGGTTCTCAGTGCCCCGAGGGGCAAGGCAGGAGTTGGAACACTTCCCTGAAGTTGGTACCCCTGCTTATAAATATCCCTGCAGAGTGAGGACCCAGGCAGAAGGGTCTCCAGTCTTCCAGCACTGCAATTCTAAACCGTCACACTAAACAGAAAGGACACCCAGCTCACTAAGGTGTATGAGAAACTCACGTCTCCCCCTAGTGGGAAGCTATCAGTGCACTGGGATGGAGAAAGTTCTCAAAGCTGTTTGGGACACGGAGGCACACCTTGGGGAGGTGGCACGTATTTCCTTTTCTCTCATCTCCTTTCTTTTTCTTTCACTGGGGTCAGTATTCACCAACTCGGTACCACCTTCCAATGCGTCCTAGCAAAGAATCAGAGAGATGTAACTCCACGGTCACATTTCTTGGAATAAAAAGCCATCCGTGTAATGTTTTCACTGATGCTATAAGCTATGCACACCATGAAGTGAAAAGCCAAGGCATCTCCTGTCCAAATTCATTAAGAAGTCTGACTCCAGGTCATAAGGACCCTTTCCCTTTCACAGATGACCCCCAAGCTAGGGGGTCTGTTCCAGATGACCCCGGAATAGAGGGCTCAAGATGAAGCCAAGGCTATCCACAGGTTTTTCTATCTCAGACTCCTGTATTTGTTTCTCCAGGAGAAAGGGGGTTGAGCTCTTTCCACAAGGGTTCTGGTTTATTGAGAAATAAATTTTGCTGATTATAGTTCATAGCCTGTAGAGCTTGCTACCTTACTACCAAAGCCTACTGCCACGCAGGCCACTTTGTGAATTAAATTACACTCCTGGTGAATTCCAAACTGAAGAGAGAATGTTTTCTTTCATCGTTTGTAGCACAAGTCTTTCTGAATGCCAGTAATTTAAAGTTGCCCTTCAAGATAAAATTATCTTAAGTGAGGGATTAGAGAGATGACTCAGCAGTTAAGAGCACTTGCTGCTCCTACAGAGGACCCGAGTTCAGTTCTAAGCACCCAAATGGCAGCTCACAACCATGTATAATTCCATTTCCAGGACATTTGATGCCCTCTTCCAGTCCTCAACAGCATTGCACACATATGGTACACATACATACAGGCAGGCAAATAAATAGTCATACACATAAATATGCATAAATAAAAATTAAATTGTCTTAAGTAATAATTCAGGTGACCAGGATTAATGAAAGAAAATCAGTTCTAGGTTCAGAGAAGTTTTGACTTTTGCCTTTTGTTTACTTGTTAATGGATCCAGTGTCTCAGTGTAGCTTAGGACCTCAGCAAACACCTGGCAGGAAAATTCAGCTATGGAGCATTGAGTTTACACTGTGAAACTTACAGTTATGTCACCACCAAGGTGAGGAAATTTGGGCAAACTGCACACCCCCAAGCCTCAGTTTCCTCTCCTAGAAAATCTAAAATCGCCAGCTCAAGTGGTAAGTTTCCCACTTGTCCATGTTCCTTTACCTTCACAACTTTTCTAATTAGAGGGAGAAATGGATGAAAGGGAAAAGTGAAGGGAAAAGCAGAAAATTAGCATTTTCTTGGCTGCACATTTCAGTTATTAATATTGCAATTTGAAGTAATGAAATTCACAAAATGCAAAAGGTTTGCCTGGTGGGGTGAACTCAGCCGCATGGTATATGGCTTGAGTTTCAAGGTGAGGTTCATTATGCAGCGTGCACAGTGTGGGCAAGCTAACAATGCTGTAAACCCTTCGCTTGTGCATTTCTTGACTTTAATGTTGCATTACTGTAGGTTTTGGGTTTTAATACGCTGTATAAATACAGAATACATATTTCTAAGTACAAGCATCATGAAAGAGAGGATTTTTCTGTTTTAAATCTCTGGCCCAACTCTGTTTGCTCTCTGGTTGACTTTGGTAGAAGCAGCTGAGAGAAAATAGGGCAGGGTGAGTTACCTAGGAATGATCCTTATTTATGCCCAAATACATTATGAAAAGCGGAGACTGGCTTTTTGCCCTCGCTGCAGTTTGCAGAGGATTTAGTAACGGAGGCGGAAGGCTCCTGGGAGGCAAAGCGTCAGGATAAAGGAAAGGTTTTGCTTGGCTCGTCCCTGGCATCTGGCCAGCCAGCCCCTCTTGGTGGCATCAGCACAGTCCTTCTTCTACTTCTGTGGACAACCAGAGGCAGCAGCTTCCCTTTCCTTCTCTCGTATGGGCGCTGATGCTCAAACTGAGCAGTGGGTAGAAGTTTCTGTCAACAGAGATGATGGGAGCAGCACACAGCATCTGTCTAGCAAAGATGTTAGCAAAGTCTCTGCATTCAAAATGGATGGTCTGTGAAGTATCAGATACTCTGCTGCGGAATGGTACTGAGTCCTCATTGCCAAGAACTTTCTATGTCCCTGACTAGTCTGGCCAGTTTCTCTCCGTTCTCCAGGACTCCTACGGCTCCCTTTTCTTCACTTAGAAGTAATCACTGACAGCTTCAGCTCTCACGGTTGTCTGCTGGGAGGCCCACTATCCAAAGTTGAGGCCACTAAAGGCCTAGTCTGTTCCCATTGGGTATAGACTGAGGACAGGAAGGGAAAGGGTTTGAATAGTATCCTTCAATGCAGACTAACATTGTTGAAGAGGTTGGATTGAGAAGAAAGGTAAAAGTCAACTTCTAAAATGCGAAGAGAAGATGCTCAGTACCTAGGATCTCCTCTGAGAGCCTTGATGCAGGATTCGGCCAATACCCTTCTGATCTATGCTGTGCCTAATGATGAGAGACTCTCGGTGACAAATTCCCAGAGCTGAGAGGTGCACTCAAGGTAACACAACACTCCTCAGTTCTTTCCTCCATTAAACCACGGTAACGTTTAAGATGTGGATCTCTTTTAAGGGGTTCGGCACTTTCGACCTTGCCTTAGAAGTAATCGCATAGTCTTCTTCTCTCCTTTAACTCCCCCTGAGAGAGGATGGTAATCTGTCCTTCTCAATCCACTCAGCACTTCTTATGAAGGTCCTATTACGTGCCAGTGCCAGACCCACTGATATCTGTAGTAGCCACCTCATAATGTACTAGGGTTGAACCCTAGTCGGGAGAGAGATTACATTACTAGGCAGTACTTACTCATTGGGATGAGTGTCTGATGGACAAGCACAGACACAGAGAAGGGCGAATTCTTTCTGTCTTACATAGCAGAAGCTTTCATTCAGAATGAAGTGCAATGAGCATTCAGGATTCATCAAAGACTTTGATTTGACTATCGCTTATGAGAAAAGTAGTCACGGCTGAGGTTGAGAGTCGAAGGTAGACTGAGGCCAGGAAGTCAAGGGCAGGCTTATGTACTTGTCCGGAACTGCACGCTGACATTTGGTATTCTTAGCCTGGATCTAAACGACTTGCTTCTTTAAAAAGACAATAAAAACTACTTGAGATGTCTTAGTATCTAGAGTCCTTCCAGAACCCCAGTGTTGCAGTTGGTAGAGGCTTGTTGCATGTGAGAGTATCTTTAGTGGTCTACAGGCTCTGTGATGAAGAATATACATAGTTACTTGAATCCTTTCTCTGAGCTTATCTTGAAACTCAGCATTTCTAACATCTGGCATTATCCATATAGGTTCGGTCATGGAGTCTTAAAGGCGTTACGTTAAGCTTTCAGTACTTTGCCTGGAATATTAGTCCATTTTGTGTTGCTCTATCAAAATGCCTGAGCGGGATGTGGTGGTGCATGCCTTTAAATCCAGCACTTAGAAGACAGAGCCAAGCAGATCTCTGGTCTACATAGTGAGTTCCAGTTCAGCTGGAGCTACAAGGGGACCAAGACTCAAAAAGACCAAAAGGCCAGATAACTAATAAAGAAGAATTTTGACTCCCTAAAAAAATCAAAAAAAGTTTTTGATTCTGATGGAGTTCAGCTGGAGCTACAAGGGGACCAAGACTCAAAAAGACCAAAAGGCCAGGTAACTAATAAAGAAGAATTTTGACTCCCTAAAAAAATCAAAAAAAAGTTTTTGATTCTGATGGCTGGAGGGTATAAACAGAGGGTACCAAAATCTTATCAAGGAGCCTCTGGCTACATCAAAACATGATAGAGAAAAATAGAAATGTTCACTTTGCAGAGAGAGAGAGAGAGAGAGAGAGAGAGAGAGAGAGAGAGAGAGTTCACATGGCAAAATAGAAAGCAAGAGGGAGAATGGATGCAGTCACATTTCCTTTATAGTAACCTGTTCTCAGGACAGCCACTCACCTCCCAAGGTCAGCACCAGGCCCTCCCAAGGGTTGTGCCTCCATAACCTAATTACCTTCCTTAAGCTCTGCCCCATCGTGGTTCTACCACTTCCACACTGCCACATTGGTACCCAGATTTCAACACATGAAACTTTGGAGGATATGCTCAAACAACATTCAAACCAGAGTGTACAATAGAGTATGTTAACTGCCATGTGTTAGTTACTTTCCTTATTTCTGTGACAGAATACCTGACAAGAAGCAAATGAAGGGAGGAAATGTTTAATTTGGCTTACAGTTCATAGGGATACAGTCCATCATGGTGGGGAAGGCATGGTGCAGGAGTGGGAAGCCTACTGGTCACAGTGCATCTATAGTCAGGAAGTAAAGCCGGGGCTGTACCCTGAAGGCCCACTGTCAGTGACCCACTTCCTCCATCTATCCCCCATCTCCTAAAGGCTCCACAAGCTTCCAAACTGCACTGTCAGCTGGGGACCAAGTGTTTAAACACATGTGAAACCTAGAGGATATTTCACATTCAAAGCACAATGCCATGAAAATGTAAGTCTTCTTCAAGATAATTACCACCAAAATCAACCTAGCAGATCATGCAGGTGTGTGACTCAGGGCTTCTAAGGCATCTACCTAGAAAATACTACATCCCAGATAGACCAGATGAAAAAAAGCTATCTTGAATGGAGCACAACTGAGGTCCTCGAAGCAAAGACAGACATCTGCCCTAGCCAGAAACAGCTCAGCCTCCTCTACAGCTTCTTCCCCCAGGTCTGTACCAAGGGCCTCTATTAACCACTCTGAGGAGTGTTTTTGTGGGGGTGTATGTGGTAACAGGAAGGAAATCACACTCTCAGTGCTGGAAGGCTGAGGAACTGGCTGGTCCATTAGCCTTCTGATCTGACATGGCTGTCAGAAAAATGATCCAGGAGGGGCCACACTAAAGGTGCTTTATCCTCCTATTTTGGCCTAGCCTAAGCTCTCCTCACAGAAGGCCATGCCAATTAAGTTAAAAATAAGAAAGGCAAATAGAGTGTATTGTGGTGTCTGGTGTTGACTGATTCTCCAGAGAGACCCACAAATTAATTTTCTCATTGCAGCCTCATTCTGAAACCAGTTCCAAAATGGAAACCTCAGCAGTTTATCTCTTTAATCTCTTATTCTGGTTTTCATCCAGTTTTTTTCCAAACAAAATTAAATCATTTAACGATTTTAATAAGCACTAAACAGTGTAATGAACCAGATAATGAAGAAGCACTCATATTAATTTCTTTATCTACTTTCTACTTAATTTATCTTGTATGTTTCTTTTGCAGGCTTCTTCTCTGAGAATGTTTCAAATATAGGGATTTTACATAAAGGTTTCACAGTTCCAATGGAACCTGGAAAACATCTTGGGTATAAAAGCTGGATGGAATCTTAACCAGGGTGTCAAAGTTCACTCCCAGGATACAGGGTATCCTTCTTGGGACTTGGTGTCACTCAGAATCCAGTGGATCCACTCTCAACCCTCAAGCCCAATGGATCCCTCTTGAGGTACAGAAAGTCATGTTGGCTGCTGCCCTAAATTTGGGCTACAATTGAGCAGGAAATGGGACAAAGCTGACCTGGATCCCTCCAGACTATTAGTGTGACTCTTAGGTGAGAGGGCACAGATTAGGATGTGGCTGAAGCAAGAGGGTTCAAAGTTTAAGACTCCTGTGGCTTCCACGAATTCTGCTAATCATCTCACTGCTTGCCCATTCTGTAGAAAGCACTCACAATTGTTCTGTGACCTGTGATGTATATATATTGAATAAGCGAATGTACCCAGGTATTCATACCTTCCTAAACCCCTTCCAGTGTTATGGTAGATAACAAGACAGGGGAGTGGAAAGAGCAGAAAGAGGAATATCCTCAAAAGTCCTGTCCACAGATCAAGGTGGATTCCTCAGCCTGGACACCTGAGACAGGATGGATAAGAGAGTCTGTACAAAAGACATCTTACTTAATTCGTCCAAGCATGTAGTCCTTTTGTTTCCTGTTTCCTTCAAAAGAAAATACAAAGAGATATTCAAAGCCCAATTCCCAGGTTGGGAAAAAAAGATTAAGTCATATATTGGGAGTTTTGGTTTGGGTTTTTTTTTCTTTTTTAAGGGAAAATGTATGTATTAAACCATTATGACACTAGTAGGAATAGCCTTGTAGTTGAAGTCAATGGAAAGGGTAGCCAATGGGTGGTGATAGATATTTTCCCTCAAATGGGCAATGGGGGCATGTCTGTGTGTAGAAACAGAATCTGTACAGAAACAACTTCAACTCCTGGACCCTAAAGAGAAGCATGAACCAGATTGTATATAAATGTTATTTACTTCACTACAAAATCCTCCATGGATCCCTGGCTGGAAAAGAATCACTCCTAGGACCTGTTTGAGAATCCTGGTTCAGGCCTCACTGATGTAGCTATCTCTTCCAGCCTCAGAAGAGGCTGACTAGTCTGCGTGATAGGCATGAATAGACATCAATGGTTGTTGTGGAGATGTAATGAATTTAAACCTGTACCCCAAGCTGTGAAATGCTGATGATTGTTGGGTGCTCTTGCTGACTCTGAGCATGTCACCCCCACCCCGACACAGCCACCCCCCCCTTTTCCTATTCCCTCCTCTTCTCGGGCAAACTGCTGAGATCCTCAGCTCTGTGCTAACGAGGGGTTTTCTTGAGCAGGGATTGATTAAAATGTAGTGGCATAGCCTCATTTTGCGTCACTGCATGTGTGACTAATAGGAATAGAATTTGTGCCACAGATAAATAATTGGTCCTTCAACCATCCTCAATGTCTTCAGAGACGTGCAACCATGATCTATCATAGCTGCAGACATCTCTATGAGCATCATCTCTAGATCATAATAGATCATGTTACATTTGTATATGCCCAGGAACATAATTTACTATTAAATGGGGGCCAAGATCAGTACTGAAGAAATTATCCTTCCGCGGAGGAGGACTCTACGGCTGCATTATATGCACACTGTGGTTTTTAAAATATTAATTATATTGTAAACTAAAGGTTTACTTTACATGTTATAAATCTGGGTGTCTCTTCTTTCTGTGTGCCCAATAAATATACTTCTCATCAACTTTTAATTATGCTGTTTGCATTATTCTGTCCTGAGGATGAGAGTGTGTATTAAATCATGGCTCTCTAATGTGGATTACAGCATAAGTTTAGTTAATTAAACCATATATTTTATTAGTTCGTGCACCTCCATCTTGTAAAACCATGCATTATGATGTTGAAGGGTGGGACATTAAATAATGTAGCAAGGGTGTTTTTATTGTTACTGTTGTTATTTATTCTAGAGATTCAGATAATTTAAGAAGTTAAATTATTTTATTTCTGTGTGACTCTGCTGTCCTCTGGACTCTGAACATACTCTCGGAGGGCAAAGGAGGATGGACAGGTTGTTAAACATCCAGGCCACATGTTGAGGACCTGTCCCTGGGCCAATGATGACTACTCAAGCATGGAGTAGAGTCCAAGCCTTGAACCAAGAGAAGAATGGCTTCCCAGGCAGTCCCAGCCACCTGTCATTTTTGCTCCTTCACCTTGTGCCTTTAGATAAGTAGATTTTAGTCGTTAGTACTATTTTTCTGTTCTTTAACAATTCACTGCAAAAGCACTCCTCCCTTCACATCCAAGGGGGGAGTAATTCCCAAACCTATTACGAACACCAAAACCCATGGGTGCTCAAATCCCTTAGGCAAAATGGCTTAGTATTGTCCTATAACACACACACACATCCCAGGTTACCCACTATACCTAATGTAATATGAATACCATGTAAGTAATTGTGATTTCTGTGTTGTTCAAGCAACAAAGGCAGACAAAAAAAGTCTCTAGATGTTCAGTACAGATACAATCTTTCCCAGATATTTTCAAACCATGGCTGATTGAATCAGTGGATACAGAATTCATGGATACAGAAGGCTGGCTCTACTGGGGCCTGAAGGTAAAATGGTTATTGTTCCAAGTTTTGGAGACGTTAGACATGGGTTCTAGAATGGAAATCTGAGATAAGCCCCCCAAGTAAGGATCTTTAAAATGGGGCCAAGGGAGAAATAGTGCATGTTTTTTTTTCTCCTATGGGGCAACTAGATGTCTATGTATGTGTACATATCAACATATGTACAAATATATGTGTGTGACATGAAATCAAAGGGGGAACTATTTGTAGGGAGGAAGGGAACCAGTTGTGGTGTAGAGAAGGGGTGGAAGGTACATGTAAAAATGTTATAAAACATATTCTCCCGCATGTTAAATACAATCTGTTTTGGAAAAGTATGTGGGATGGGGAAATGAAGTGACGGAGAGATTCAAGGCCTCCATGGGGCCACTGCAAGTGTGCCTCTACATAGCAGGTCACATAACATGTAACACTGAAACACAGAGGCTTAGGAACCCAAGAAAATCTAGGTAAAATCCAGTCTGCTGCTTCCTAGTCATGGGACTACAGAGCAGGCACGGCAAACTTCCGGCTTTTTCCTCATTTAAACACGGGGTGCATGAAACACACAGGGTGGTGTAAAGACTGACTGATAAATGGCATAGGCCAAAGCCTAAAAAAACAGTGGGTATGGAACGGCTGTATTTCCTGTTGCTGCTATTACTACCATGACTCTTGTAGACTCTCAGAGTCACACAGGTCTGACAAGTTGAATCCACTGCACAGATCTAAGCCGTAGGTCCAGTGGGCCAAACCTTCAAGATCTTTGCATGGTTGTACTACCATCCAGATGGTCATAAGGTATTCTTCAATAAAGTCGATTGGCATTTATCATTTAAGGTATAATTCTGGCATATTCTCCGTGTTCTTTCTTTTCCTTTTGGTGATCACTGAATTGTATCAACCTGTCTATCCCAGCTGCTCCCTTGGCATTGTCTGTGGCAGTCCACCCCACTGACTTTCTCATATGGTCACATGCCCCTGGTGCCTAATGCCCCAGATACCTCAGCTCTGCTCCACACGCGGAGGGAGATCTTAAGGAAGAGTCTATTACAGCCCCAAGGCATTATGGGTCCCTTCTCAGAGCTGTTCATTTATACACAACTCCCAAGGAATGTCCGGGGCTTTATCAGCTCCTTCATTCTCCCCCTCTGCCCTGCCCCCACCAAAAAATAAATAAAGAGCAGAAGCAAGATCTGTTTTGTTTCAACTTTTAAAAGCCTTTGAAGGCATAAGTATTTAAGAACAATAAAAAAAAAATAAAAGCATGTTGTTCTCGTGTAACTGTGGCTCAGGTGGTAGCCACGCCCCCCCCCCCACTTCTCCTCACAGGGAGGGAAAAAGGGCCATTGTGTTTTATGGTGGGCTCAAACTCTTCCCCTGCATCCTGCCAGGAGGGTCCTTGGATTGTGCTGAGCTCAAGGACAAAGTCCACTGCAGAGCTTGCAATAAACAAAAGCAGTAACAGCAAAGTGACCAGGGTGGGCAGGGAGAGCCTTCACTGACTGCCCCCTCCCTGGCTGTGGTGTAGGTGGGGGACCAGGGAGAGGAATCCCTGGAGGAAGACTTCTTGCCTTTAATGGATCCCAGATGCCAAAGGCTGAGTTCTGATGCTCTCCAGTCCTGCAACACCTAGGCTTTGATTTTTATTTTATTTTGTACGGGTGGAGGGATAGAATCAGTGTTCTTGGGCCTCAGATCTCAAGCTGACAGCTCGACATTAAATAAAGCATTAAACCCAAATGTTAATTTTTTTTCCCTAGTGTGCTCGCGTGTGGTCTTAGCTCCCCCTTGGCCCTATGGCTCTCAACTCCCTCTCTGTAAGAATTCCTTTATACACCACTTTTTAAAGTCACAAAGAGGTTTATGTTCTTGAATGTGAAAATGTCATACACATCCCCAATCCAAGGATGAGGAGGGAAGCTGAAGGTTTTTCCACGACTTTCTTCCTTATTGATGGAATCAAGCAGGAAAAGGTAGGGATTTTAGTTGAAGTCCCAAACACAAGTGTCCACATTCCTGGTCCAATCTAAGACTTGACCTCATGAAAACCTAATCTAGGTTTTATGTGTGTGTGTGCTTTAGTTAAGTCAAGATCTGGCCTTTCCTCAACAATGTTCTCAGAGTTTGAAACTTCTAGGGATGAGCAAGGTTTCCTCTGGCTTGTTTGTTATAATTGACTGTCAAATCCTCACTCCTGAGTCAAATGTATTGAGTCAATAATCGATGGCTAAAATCAAGAGCCTCTGAAAGAAGACCAGCTTGAGCCATCAGGCTCTACAAAGGCCTTCCATCCACCTTATGGATGAGGAATCCAAGAACACTGATGAAGCACAGACCTAGACTATTTCCCTTTTGATCTGAGGGACACTGCATCTCCATCAAGACAAAGGGGCTTTGTAGGAATGCAGAAGCCAAACTGAGTTCCAGATGGAAAGGAAATGCATGGGTCACAGGGGAGTGATGATGATCTGGTTTAGTCATTAAGAAAGCCTCAGCTAACAGAAAGCTTCCATCTGAGCTGTTAAGAATTTACTAGTTTTGTCTCTCAACCCCTACTGCGGGAGACCCCTGAACCTTTATTTTCCTTCCAAGGCTGTCCTGGGTTTTCTTCTTTAACATTGCCCCTGATTTATGGTATGTCCACATTTCCCTGGATAGTACCATCTTTTGAGTTATACATCATCAGAGTGACTCATTCTGATGATGTATGGCCCCAATACATCATCAAAGCTCCTTGCTCTGCCGTTGCACTAATGATATGTTAGTGTAATACATCAGCAGGCTGAACTGCAGCGGTGATGGATGGAGCTGAGGGTGATGGGAGTCCATGGAGAGGAGGCTGAGGAGCAGGTTACGGGCAGGCACAGGAGGAAAACTTGTCAATCCTGGGTCAACCTCCTTTCCTGGTACCAATGCCATACTGAATTAGCACTGTGGGGTGCATCATTAAACAAATACAGAGGTATGCTTTATTCCCCAAAGCAGGGTGAATGAGAGGCTATGTACAGATGACTGGCATGTTAGAGGTTATACACATCACCACAATTAAAAGGAGGAGGAGTCAAGCGGGATCAATAGAGGAGGAACAAAACAGTGGGACTCTGAAAGATGGATTTGAGGGAAGTTGAGTGTGAACAGAAGAATGCAGGGATCAGAAATCTCCAGTATTTACTCATGACTTCTCTACAAAGCTTACATGACAATTCTCTGGGGGTTCTTAGCTGCCTTCCTCTCGGGTCATCTTGTTGTTTATGCAGGCCCTAGCTCTTCTGACTAGCTATGAATTTTCAGCTTAAAGGAACTTCAGTGTGTGAACATTTGTGGGTGGACAGATCCAAGTGGTGGACTGAACCCAAATCTGTGTGGGTTAAAAGCTAAGTCACAGACTCTTTATCTGACAATGTCTTAATCTCTCTTGCTAATAGATTCTGCCTCATAGAGTTGTGAGTGTCATGGGAATTGACAGTTGCAAAGTCTGTCAAACTAAATCAACATTCAAAGTTAATAAAAGCTATCAGTATGGTGGGATGCAGCAATTTCCTACAAATTGAAACATTCCATCCTGGAGGGAGGTTTTATTTTTTTACCGCCTTGGTCTTTTTGAGACAGGGTCTCCCTGTACCCTCAGCTGGCTAAGAACTCACTAAACCAGGAGGGCCTTGAACTCAAAGAGATCCACCTGCCTCTGCCTCCTGAGTGCTGGGATTAAAGGTGTGCACTACCACACCCAGTTATGGACTCAGGAGAAAAATAAAACTTACAAGGCTCAGGAAATGAAAAACTCACAAGTCTTAGGAAGTTCCTGAAATTTAGAAGATTCACAAGCCCCCCATTAGTCACTTTTCTGTTGTTGTGATAGAAACACTGACCAAAGCAATTTATAAATGAAGAGTTTATTTGAGCTTACAATTCCAGGGGAATTACAGTCTGTCATGGCGGGGAGGCATGGTGGCAGGAGGTGGCAGTGGCAGGAGCAGAAAGCAGAGTCCTCACATCTTCAAACAGGCACAGGAAGCAAGAGAGAGAAACTTGAGATTCCACAAGGCTTAAGAACTCTCTAAGCCCACAGTGACGTGCTTCCTCCAGCAAGGCCAGACCTTCTAAGACCTTCAAAACAGCGCCACCAACTGGGGACAAAATGTTCAAATACTTGGAGCCTATAGGGGACATTCTCATTCAAACCATCACACTCCCCAAGGCTATATAAGCAGCAACAATTGCTTGTCAGAGGAGACTGCCTGCCAAGCTGCCTGTAAGTCGTTCAGGGAACTCTAGGTATGTGGTTTAGTGAGTCATCAACCATGCTGAGGTGGGATGTTTGTGTGTGTGTGTGTGTGTGTGTGTGTGTGTGTGCACAGGTGGAGGTCAGAGAACAACATAGTCTAGATTCATTCTCTTCTTCCACCATGTGGATTCCAGGGATTGAACTCAGTTCATAGGCTTGGCAAGAAAGCACCCTTCCAACTGAGCCATCTTGCTGGCCTAACAATTGAATCTACAGTTCTAAGAATAATTTTAGTTCTGGACTTGATTTTAATATATACTCTAAAGAGATGTATTCTCTCTCTTTAGCTTTCTGAATTTCTTTTTGAGCTCCAATCAAAATTGCCTTTAATGTGCATGTCTCCAACATGCATCTCTAAGTGATACCCATCGCCCAGCCACAAAGTGCTTCCACATTTTTAAGTGTCTGTGGCAACAGTAATCTTGAGCTGCCATATCAATATATTACAGACTGAGTGGCTTACAAAATACTTCTCAAAGGTCTGGAGCTGAGGCACCTAAGATCAAAGTACAGCATATTTTATTTTTAATGCAGTCCTTTTTAGTAGCTTGCACATAACTACCTTCTCATGTCAGAGAGAGAGAGAGAGAGAGAGAGAGGCTCTTATAATGGCACTAATCTCATTATGGAGGCTCCATCCTCATGGTCTCATCTAAACATAATTGTCTCACAAATGTCCTACCTTATATACCATCACATTGGGAGTGGGAGCTTCACTATATGGATTTGGGGGTACACAAACATTTAGTTCATAGCATTATGCTTTTATAAGTCATATTTAAGAATCCCTTGCCAAATTCAGGGCCAAATTCATGAAGATTTTCCATCATTCCTGTTTTTAAGAATGTTATATATGTTTAATATAAAATTGTGACATATGATGTTTAAACAACTGAAAGAAATTTTAAACTGAAAGAACTATAGACTACAAAATATGTCCACATAGAGGGACTCTATATAGGCTGACTAGACCACAGTGGATGAGCTTGTACTGAGAGACATCCAGGGACACTAACTCAACTGGATACACCATAACACAAATGACAGAATGCATAAATTCTAGTGGTGGTGGGGCTACGGAAGGGTGCAAGTGGGGAAGGGGTCATAAAGATGATTAAGGCGTTCTGTATGAAATACACAAAAATTCAATAAAAATTTACAAAAAAACCATGACCACACAGAAGGAATTACTAAACATAATTTAGAAATGAAAAATATAGGTATTGAAATGAAGGAACTTCAAATTGATTAAAAGTAGATTATACCCAGCAGATGAAAGAGTTAACATGCTTGGACCTGGATCTGAGGGAATTATTCAGACTATAGTACAAATATCCAAGGATACAGAAAGTGTTGGAGGGATATTGAAACATAAAGA
>NW_008352659.1:4473409-4488797 GCF_000622305.1 Nannospalax galili | reverse complement strand
ATAAAATAACAAGATCTAGAATTCAAATTATAAGATCCCCAAAGCAAGAGAATGTTACAAACCTCATCAGAATAATAAATCCACAAACAAAGGAATAGAGAAGCTACTTAGTGACAGGAGGTTCATACAACAATAATAAATAATGTAATAATAAAGCTGAATTATACCAAAGACAAGAGATCTTCAGATCAGCAAGTTGTGTGCAACACTGAGTTGTGTGTCTAGCAAAACTGTATTTTCAGCATAAAAATGGCAGAGGGAGATTTCCATCACTGGACAGTCATTCAAACAACTTCAAAAAGCTCTTTGACAATAACTAGGTAGACATCATTGTGGATGTTAGTAAATTACCAAATAGCACAATTCTAAACCAATAGCAGCTCTATAAAATATTTGTGATAATGCTAACAGAAAATATATTATTATTTTTTATTTAATCAAGAATTTCATATAGGTAAACAGCATGTTTTGATCAAATTCACCCTTCCCTACAATATGCTTGTCTTTTCTAGAAATTAGAAGTATATGTGTCTACATAGTGTGTGGGACAAGAAGAAATCATAACCGACAGTTAAGAATGCCTAGAACTGAATATTATCTCAACACTTGATAGCCAGGTCCAGCGTGTGTGTGTGTGTGTGTGTGTGTATGTGTGTGCATGCACAGGCACAGCTACTTGGGAAGCTGAATCAGGAAGGTTATTTGAGGCCAGGATTTCCAGAACAGCCTCCATGGCATAGCAAGATCCAGTCTCCAAAAAATATGTAAATGAATAAATAAATGCATTTAAGCTGGATGTGCTGACACACACCTGTAATTCCAATACTCCAGAGACAAGGCGAGAAAGATCCTAAGTCTGAGTCCATTCTGGGCTAGATAGAGAATCCCTGAAACAATGAAAAGAAAAGAAGAAAAAGAAAAAAAACATGGACATGGAATCCTGTAGAAGTTGAAGTGTGAAAATAAAATTGATAGCCACAATTTTTTGTGTGCATGTGTCACACACAATGTCTTTTGGAGATAGAGTCTCCATATATATATATATATATATATATATATATATATATATATACATATCCTCCTGAATAGCCTGGAATTTAGGGTGATCCTCCTGGCCATGCCTCCTAAGTGTTGCAATTAGGGTCATTTGCTGGCACACTGGGTCACAAATTCTTGTATTCAAACAATGCAATTGCTGATATAAGCATTCCAGTTAAAATTTAGAAAAGTAATGTAATCATTCAATGCAATAAGTTAAACAGAAACTGGGAGAAGGCTCAGTCTTTAAAGTGCCTGTTTTGCATACATGAGTACTTGAGTTTGGATCCCCAGTATACACAAGCTGGGCACAGAAGTGCACATCTGTAATCTTAGTGCTGGGGGTGGTGACAGATACAAGCAGCTCCCTGGAGCTCACTGGCCAGTCTGCAAAGCTGAATCTGAGTTACCTCTAACCTCCACATGCATACACACACACACACACACACACACACACACACACACACACACTGTACATGTACCAGACACACATGAATGAAATTTTTTAATTAAAAAAGTTAGAAAAATAAGCTCAATGATAGCAGATATAAGAAAAATAATGATAAAAGTAAAAGTCAATGAAGTTGACAAAAATGCGTGATAAGAAATCAATAAAGTCAAATGTTAGTGTTTTCAAAACAGATTTAAAATAATAAACTTCTGGAGGCTGAAGAGATGGATCAGTGGCTGAGTATTCTATTCTTCCAGAGGATCTCATTTGGGCTCACAGAACTCATGCTGGGAAACTCACAATGCCTGTAACTCCAGCTGGTGGGGATCCAGTGCCCTCTTCTGGCCTCCATGGGCATATGCATACATGTGGCATTCATACAAACACATATATGCATAAGTAAAACTAAAAATAAAACCTAGAAATTCACAAAACTTGTGAAGAAAATAATCATAGTGACATAATCATATATATAACACATGATAAAGCATAAAACACATTACCACATGAACAACATACACCAATTTAAAACAGGTATTTTGAAAATATAATGTTTTAACATTGACTTAGAACAAAGATAATAAGCCCCAAATTATTAGAATATTTAATCAAAAACAAAAAGAAAGCAAGACTCAAGTAAATATTACCAAAATTTCATGATAGCCTATTTCATCCTTTAATGCCTTTTGTAAACAGAATGATGCCAGAATAAATGTGGTATCAAATCCAGCTAAGGACTCTAAAAGAAAGAGAATTTATCGGCAATTGTGAAAAATCTTAAAATTTCCAATTTTGATCCAGCAATTTGTTTATAAAACTGTGTGTATCATAAGCTAAAGTGACTACAAATGTAATGTAAAACATTTAAGAAGAGTAAATATATAGGTATTTAAAGCAAAAAGTATTTGATTATCTCAATAGTTACTGAAATATCATTTGGTATAATTTTACAAGTATTAACAAAAGGGGACAAGATAACAAAATAAAAAAATCAAAACTCTTAAGAATAGTGATATCCCTCCTTATCTTTATGAAATGTAATTTTAAAATAATCATAGCAAATATCATGGTCAACAGGAAGTTAAGCTACTCCCTATGATGCTCTAGCTGGGGAGGGTAAGAAGCACCAGTACTACCATTGTTATTAGGTATCTTAATGGAAATTCTAGTCAATGTGTTAAGAAAAGGATCGGAAATAAAAGGTATAATGATAGAAAAGAAAAAAATAATGCAGAGAGTTAATAGGAGGGAGTACATTGAAAACTCAAATAACTCTAAAAATAAGTCATAAAAATAAATAAAAGTCATTAAAACTAATTAACAAGAGCTTTCCAAAGTAGTTAGATATAACATCAATATACAAAAAACAATTCCATTAGATCAGAGAAAGAAAGGATACTTAAACTGAAAAGGAGTCAAATACCTCGATTTGCAAATGATGTAATTTTATATAGATAAAAAACTAAAGACTCCATCAAAAATTATTTGAATTGGTAAACAAACACAGTAAAGTAGCAAGATATAAAATTCGCATACAAAGATGAGTATAATTTTATATAGAAAATGAGAAACTTGACAAAAATGACATTGAAAAAGTGGTTCCATTCACACTAGCTACAAAAATAAAATGAAATAGGATAAATCTAGCCAACAAAGTGAGAGATCTCTTTAAAGAATGAGACACTGATGGGATGGATGGAAGAGAATACAGAAGCATCAAAAGGCATCCATTTATGGTTTTAAACAAGTAATATAGCTAAAATTTCCAGGCTATCAAAAGTGTTCTATGGATTTGATAAAATTCCTACCCAGATGCCAATAATATTCTTCCCAGAAATGCAAAACACAATCTTAAAAGTTCATGTGCAACCAAAAAGGACTCTTCCGAGGAGCCAAAGCAGTCCTACGCAAACAGAACCAAAAAGACAACCAAATCAATTACAAAATGATACTCATCAAAACAATGTGGTATTGCCATAAAATCAGAAATAGGACATTGGCTCAAAATGGAGAATCCAGAAATTAATTCACATATTCACAATTAAAAGACATTCAGTAAAAGTCTCCAGAAAACATACTGGAAATCCTACTGGAAATCTTCAGTAAGTGGTGCTAGGAAAGCCAAGTATTCATATGTAGAAGGATGAAATTATATGTGTTATACACAAATATGCAACATATGCAAATATAAACTAAAATGGATAAAAATCTAATTAGAAGGCCTGAAACTGTGAAACTATTAGACCAAAACACAAACACTGTAAAACATGAGTAAAGGCAAAGAATTTTGAGTAAGTCCCCAAGTCACAGATAACAAAACAAAAACAGACAGGTGGAATTAAATCGATCCAAAGCCTTTTGCACAGCAAAGAAAACAATCCACAGAGTAAAGAGAAAAATAAGAGAATGGGCAAAAATATTTCCAAACCTCTGATCCAACAAGAGATTCATATGCAGCAACTCTAAGGTGCTCAAAGTACTCAATAGCAACACAACAATTAACATTCTTTTTAAAATAGGCAAACATCTATAAATAGATGCTTCTCTAACATGAAAATGCTCAATACCACTATCATCAGAAAAATGCATTTCAAACCAAAATAAGATACCACCTCAGTGGTTAGAATGGTTATGACTAAGAAGAAAAACTGGGTCTGGAGAGATGGCTCAGCCATTAAGAGCACTGTCTACTCTTGCAGAAGAGCCAGGTTCAAATCTCTGCACCCACATAGCAGCAAATGACCATCCATAACTCCAGTTCCAGGGGTCCAACGCCCTCTTCTGTCCTCCAAGGGCACTACATGACACAGGTGCACTTACATACATGCAAGAATAACATACACTCATACACATAGTAGGTTTTTTTTAAAAGACAAACTAAAAAGGAAACACAGGGTCTGGGGAGAGGGCACAGTCAATAATGTGCTTGCTGTGCAAGTATGAGGACCGGAGTCTGATTGCCAGACTGCTGCACTCATGAGCTCCCAGCAACTGTGGTTGCCTGTACAAGATCAGCAGAAGGTCAAGCCAGTCAACAGTCTAGCATAGAGTGGGAAGGGGTCCATGAGCCCCTACCAGTACACCACTAACCGAGGAGTTGTGGACAGGTGATGACTTCCTGGGGAGGGAGTGGCTCCTGGTTGGTAGACCAAACTCCACATCTAGAAATATGTGGACAACACAGATTGGAGCTGGTATGTTATTAAATTAAAAAAAGAAGAGGACACAAAATTGAGGGATATGGAGGTGGGGTGGATCTGGGAAGAGTTATGGGGAGGAATTGGGTGTGAATATGACCAAAATACATTGTATGAAATCTTGAACGTTAATAAAAATATTTATAAAAATAAAAGTTAGACAGTGGAACATGCTCGTAATCTTAGTACTGGAGAGGCAGAGACAAGAAGATTCCTCAGGCTCAGTGGCCAGTCAGTCTAGCCAAATTGGCTAGCCCCAGGCCAGTAAGAGTCCCCCATCTCAAAACACACACACACACACACACACACACACACACACACACACACAAACAAACAAAAAACCCAAAAAACAAAGTGAAAAGTTCTTAAGGAATAAGACCTAAGACTGTGTCCCAGCCTTCATGTGCACATGCAGTCCAACATATACATGCATACACACATATACAAAATAAGAAATGTAGGCAAGGATGTAGAAAAGTGAAGCTTTCTAATTCACTGTTGGTAGGAATGTAAATTAGTACAGCTTTAATGGAAATGGAGTTGTATTCAAAATATAATAATAGATCCATCATAGGATATAGCAATGCTTCTTCTAGGCATATATTAATAGGAAATAAAGCCAGCATATGAAAGGGGTGCATTTCTATTTACATCGTGACTCTGTTCACAACAGCAAAGATACAGATCAACCAGGATAAAGATACAGATCACCAAGGGGGAATGAGTAATGAAGATGTGGTGCACAGGCAGAATACTAGTCAGAGAATATGAAATTCTTCATTTGCAAAAGCACGGATGGAAGTGGAGGACATGATGTCAAACAAAATAAGCCACAGGAAAAAATATTTCATGTTCTCAGTCATTTCTCCAAGTTAAGAAAAGGAAATATAGTGGTCTTTAGCGACTAGGAAGGTTAGGGACACATAGAGTTTAAATTTTAGGTACCAAAACACCTACAGGAGTTAGTCTTGGTGTCTTGCAGTACAATAGGGGAACTTAACCATGGTACAATTCATGGTACACTTTAACTAGAAGTATTTTTCATTTCCCCACACATAGAAAACATTACTATATGGAGAAGAGGGATTAATCTTTATTCGATCATTACACATTATCTGCATGTATTGGATTATAGTACTGCACCACATAAATATGTACAGATATTTCATATCAAATAGAAAAATTTTAAACTGCATCATCTGATAGCTATAATAAATATTCGTAAGATGTAAGTTAAATAAAAGAGTACCATGTCTAAAAAGAGCAAAAAATGAATTGCTAAGATAAAATTTTACAAATGATTTGCAATTTCTTCGTGGCGAAATGATAAAGATCTGTATTGAAAAGCTTTAAAGACAGAAGTAAATGCGAAATATTCCTTCCTAATAAAATGAAAGAGGTGAATTTCTAAAGATATCAGTTGTCCCATGTGGAGTTGCGGAGTCAAGGTAAGTTTTACAAAAACTATAATTGAGGTTTCGGCGGGGTTCTTTTTTTTAGGGAACGTAAACTGATTTCAAAATTTATATGAAAGATAAAACTCCTTCAATTATCAAGAAAACTCAAAAAAAATGGACAGAGAACATCCATAAGAGATATCAGAACTCATTTTAAGGAAAGATGATTAATGTAATGCCATTTTTGTGCAGAAAAAAAGTTAATTTGGAACAAAAATGAAGCACCTGGATAGAATCTCATCCATATATAAATACTTGCCATATGCCAGGAAGGAATATTTGATCATTGGAGGAGTTAGTTAATAAAGGGAATCATGGGCCAGGTGGTTCCACTTACAAAATAAATACGTAAAATTACATACCTATCTTACATCTTACTCATTATCCATTCCAGATTAATTAAATCCCTATGAATAAACTTTAGACAACTGTAATTTGGAAGAACAAAGAAAATATTTTGAGGTGCTGGATAGATGACTCAGTGGTTAAGGGCACTGGTTGCTCTTGCAGAGGACCCAGGGTAAGTTCCCAGCACTCACACATCAACTAATAACCATTTGTAACTTTAGTGCCAGTGGATTGGATGCCTTCTTTTGGCCTCTATGGGCATTGCATGAGACGGGTGCCCTTACATACATGCAGACAACACACTCATATGCATAAAAAAACCCTCCAAAAGAGCATTTTTATCAAGTTGTGTTAGGAAATAATTTCTTAAACAAAACTTTTAAATCACTCATTAAAAGAACTAGGCTTAACTACATTAAAAAAATGTCTTTTATTCCTCCCAGAATACCCAAAGAGAATTTAAGGCAAGGCATGTAGTGTGAAACATATTTGTGTTTGTGCTACACAAAGAATTAGTAACTGAAAAATATTATGAACTCTAAATTTGAAACTGCATTTTTAATAATTTTCAAAACTCTAAATATCACATCACACACATCTGTTAGAACAAATGAACAAATTCAGCAAAGCAGAAGTATGCAAAATTAATATACAATAATCTGTACACAAGCAGCGATCTATTCAAGGGGAAATAAAAACTATATTTACAATAGTACTGAAAATAACAAAATTAATTATAAACAAATGTGTCCAAGGTGGCAAAAGATTTGCACACTAGAAAATGTAAAACTCTCCTATAAAAATTGAGGAAGACCCAAATATATAGGAAGGCATCTGATATTCATGGGTTGGGAGACCAACTATCTTAAAATGCCAATATTGCCCAAAGTGATTCACAGATTTAATGCACTGAAATTTCCAATTACCATCAGAATTTCAAAAGCTTTTCTTGTAAAAAAATAATTTTGAATTCACAAAATTTATATGGAATCTAAAGCGACTCTCAGTAACCAAAACACTCTTGAAAAAACAAACAAACATGGAGGTCCCACACTTCATAGTTTAAAGTTATTCAAAGCTACAGAAATCAAAATGGTACAGTGCAGGCATAATTAAAATGGACAGAGTAATGGACTACACAAGAGAACAAATCTCCACAAAGTTCAAATAGCTTCATAGAAAGTCAATGCCATTACATAGGGAAAGCGCAGTTCCTTCACCAAATGTGGGGAAAATCAGATATCCACATGTAAAAGGATGAATTTGAACCCTTATAACACCCAGGAATTAATTCAAAATTGGTCAGAATAAGATTTAACCATAATATCTGATATTATATATCCCTCAAGAAACACCAGAGAAAAGCTTCATTATAGTGGGTTTCACAATGATTTCTTGACTCTTACACCAATCATGTAGTTAACAAAAATGAAAAGACAAATTTGACTGTATTAAAGGACATAACAGATTGAAAAGACAATCTGTAGAGTGGAGCATCTGCAAATAATATATTTGATAAAGGGACAAAATACTTCAAATATATAAAGAGCTCATAAATTCAACAAGAGAAATAAATTTCATTTTTTTAAATGACTGAAGGACTTCAGTAGGCATTTCTATATAAAAAAAACGAAACAAATGGCCAACGAGCCTATGAAATATGCTCAACACCATTAATTTTTAGGAAAATCAAAACTACAATAAGATTTCAACTCATACACATTATAATGACTACTATTTTTTTAGCAAAATAAATAAAGTATTGGCAAGGATGCAGAGATGTAGAGAAATTGGAATTCAGGCGTTATTGGTGATTATGTAAAATGGCACAGTGGTCATGGAAAATGGGATGCTGGTTTCTTGACAAACTAAAAGTTGTGACTGGAGAGATCACTTAGTGGTGAAGAACATTTTCTGCTCTGACTTTGGCTCCTGGCACTCACGATGGGTGGTTCCAGCTTCAGGGGATCTGAAACTTTCTTTTGGCTTCTTTGTGGGTGCAGGCGCATGCGCGCGTGCACACACACACACATTCACTCACTCACTCAAATAAGAATAAAATAACTTCATAATAAAAGCAAAGCTAAAAGTAGAATTACTACATGATGTAGCAATTCTACTTAAAGAGGAGAAAGCAGCATCTCAAAGAAATATTTGAACACATATATCCACAAAAACATCTTTGTCAATAGTCAAAAGATGGAAGCTACCCAGATGTCAACCCTGGATAAATGGAAATACCATCATATGATAGTATATGGGCTTACCGTTAACAGGAAGGAAATTCTGATACATGCTGCATGTATGAAACATGAGAACATTATGTTAAGTGAAATAAACCAATCACAAATACAATTTATTGGGAGTAGTGAAATTTGGAGCCAGGAAGAATAGAATCTTTCCAGGGTCTGAGGGAAGGAGAAAATGGACAAATGGACAATTTATTGAATACTGAGTATCAGCTTTGCAAGATGAAAAAGTTCTCAAGATTGGCTATGCAGCCTTAAGAATACAGTTAACATCACTGAATTGTAAAATGATAAATTTTATGTTATATGTATTTTACCACAATTAAACAAAACATGATGCAAACTGGACATGGTGGCACATGCCTTTAGTCCTAACACTCATGTTGCAGTGACAGATGGATCTCTGTGAGTTTGTGGCCAGCCTGGTCTATATACAGAGTTCCAGGCTAGTCAAAGCTACATAGTGAGAGGCCTGCTGTAAAAATAAATAACAGAGTAATTAATTAATTATTTTAAAATATGGTACAAAATGCAAAGAGGATTTTCACAGAAAAGTTATTATAATGGCAAATAAAAATATGGATGAATGATTAAATTAATTAGCAATCACAGATACATAATCACCACAATAAGACACGTCACATTCACTAAGTTCCAAAAGTTAAGTGTGACAGGGCTAAGTGCTGATAGGACTGTGGAATGCAGGAAGTCTTATATAGGACCACCCCCACGACATGTAGGTTTCTGAGAAAATAAGTGTTTCAAGGACTCTGTCCATATAAATGAGTAGGGCCACCAAAAAACTTCTTGCCAGCACTGTAGTGGCAGCCCAATATCATAAAATTCTGTGAAAACTCTGCCTTGGCCAGCAAAAGCAATGTTCCAGCCAGGTGAACCCTGGAACAGGGACTCCTATCTTGGAAGCACCAGGAAAACCCCATAGGTAAGAGGCATGGTGGGAACTCCTCACCAGTCTTTGTGTATGGCAAGGGGACTGGGGAAAGAGTGGATTACAGGACCATAGAGTGCCCCAAAGAACTAAGGCACAGGCTACATTGACCAGACAACACCCCTGGTCCTAGTCAGGCTTACGCACTAGAGGGGGACTTTAAAACTTTTCAGAAAGGTTGTCCACAGTGTACAAACCCATGAGGTGTGACTTGGGCAAAGACCTCCTACCTTGATCTAAATGCAAGTGCGGTTCTGTAGGTAGACAATGCATCCTTGTAACCTTGGAAAAGCATTTGCCTTTATCTTGTAAATCTGAATCACACATTGCTTCTGACCTGGCTTTCATACTCTGTAAGTGGTTAGTGAATCTCCCTATGTTTCTCATAGCAGTCATTCATAAGACTATTCATTCAGCATTACTCACGATGAGATAAAATGGAAATAACTGAATGTTCATCTACATTAGTAAAGATGAATAAATTTTAGGATGTTCACATCATAGACTATTAAAAGTTCCAGGACATGTTAGGCACATAACAATGACATGTTAGGCATGTAATAAGTGCAAAATGCCCTTGAAGACTATATGTAAGATGGTTCATTCTCCATAAAAGTGCAAAAGAACAAAATTAAACATTGTGGGTAATGTGCATGTTCACACACACACACACACACACACACACACACAGAACATCTGCCGGTTAGCACGTTCAATGGGATGTCTTCCTCAATCACCTTCCACCACAGGTTTTTTTTTTTTTTTTTTTAGACATTGTGTCCCTGTAATCCCAGCTGGCCTGACACTGAGTATGTATACCAGGCTGACTTTGATCTCAGAGAGTATCTACCTGCCTCTGCCTCCAAGAGCTGGGATTAAAGGCATGGGCTACCACACCCATCTCAAGGATGCAGTTTTTAAACAGTCAGCAAAATGGCAGGTTACAATATTAGCATATTCAAATCAGTAGCTTTCCTATATACCAAAGACCAACATACTGAGAAGGAAATCAGGGAAACAATCCTATTCACAATAACCTAAACAAAACAACAATAACAACAAAAAACTTACAATACCCAACCAAGGAAGCAAAAGACCTATACAGTGAAAACTTTAAAACACCAAAGAAGAAAATAAAAATTAAAAAGCCTTCAACTGAGAGTTTCCCAAATGCGCATTATTTCTATTACTTTTATTAACCAACATGATTAGAGTCCTTGGAAAGCCAGAAATGTCCAACTGTGGCGACAACTGAATTTTATTAATGTGGTTTCCCAAGAGTGTAGGATAAGATGACATGCGGTTCTGTCTTTTCATTTCAATGGCACGTAGGAGGAGACTACATTCAATCTTTCACTGCTCGAAGAATAGGAGGAAGGATATTTGGTACCATGCCAACTGTCCAAATCTGACTGTCCTCAGTAGCTCATTCCCTTGCTTGACGATCCTGGTGGGCACATATAATTTTCCGTTCCAGACATTCAGGCCTCTTCAGAAAAAAGCACGCACTTTCTTTGTGGCTGTCTGCCTAAATATTATGCATGATTTCCTTGCCCACAGCCTATCTCTTCACTCAAAACCTAAACTGTGAGTGAGAAATTATGTGCAAATTGCCCACTGTGCCTCATGGTGATCAGCCCTGGGATTTGAAGACCCAAAGATGTCAACTGAGAGCTGCATGAGAAGCTGCTCTGGCCCTTTGATCAAACGTGTAACTTAAGAAACCAGCCATGCATGATCACACGTCCCCCACCCCACGTAGCAAGAAGACTCCAGAAACTGTGGCACTCATGTTCTCCTGGCTGAACAGACTCTGAAACTGGGTTTCTTGGATGTGTCAGCAAAGCTCGTTCATTCCCAATTCAAGTCAACAGATATTTACTGAGATTTATTGAGTGTTGCTTACAGTTCTGGGACTGTGTGGCTGAAGACAAGGGGAAAAAAGACGAATCTGAAATTATTCTCTGTCCTGAAGGTAGTTGAGAGGGAGACAATATTAAAAACAAAAACGCAGGCTCCCTTCCCAGGCCCCGGAGTCATTTTGTTGGGTGGGCCCAGGCCAACCACTTTGTCTGGAGCTCCGTTTCCTCATTCATAAGATAACGTGTTGGGATAGTTTTGAAAGTTCCTTCTAAAATTAAAACTTGATGTTTACGTGACTGTGAATGAGCAGAGAATTTTATGATCGCAGACCATAAAGGTCATCTAGTCATACAGCTCTCTAGTTTCCAAAGTACAAACTGATACCTCAAAAATAAATGATGGCACTAGCTCAAGGTCACACAGCTACAAGACAAGAGTCCTGGGAAGAGAGGAGACACAGGGGAGAAGGTGTAACTGGGTCCTTGGGGTACAATGTGCCTGAGTGTATTGCCTGCATCTCAGTAAGTGCACCCTTGTCATGCGATGCCCACGGAGGCCAAAAGAGGGCATCAGATCCCCTGGAATGACTTATGGGCAGTTGTTAGTTGCCATGTGAGTACTGGGATTTAAACCTGGGTCTTCTGCAAGAACAACCAGTGCTCTTAACTGCTGAGCCATCTCTCCAGCCCCAGAGGTTTCTGTTTATGATAGACTGTAGGCTGTGGGCTATATCAGAACACTATTGCACAGTGAGAAATTCACCTACAAGAGCAAGGAGGAAACGCTGACCTGTGGATGAAGGGAATTATATAATGAATTGTATCCAAAGGACCAACTTGACCAGGGAGTGTTTGCTTTTAATACAGCGAAAGATACTGAGTCAACTTAAAACAGGGATGGATTGATACTGAAGCATTTACTATTCCAGGAATGAAAGCTGCCTGTCTACCCCTCTTGTTGACCTTGATAAATCAATAGCACTTATATCCTATTACTGTCTCACTGTTATTTTGCTAGTGTTCTCTCCCAATATTAACCCGAGTTAACAAAAGATAGAACATGAGTTTGTTTAACCTATGAATAGTAGCCGTTGTACACATGATAAACTATGTGAGGAGAGCTTACACAAGACACTGACAGACAGGATAATTCTGCTGGATTTGTGACATAGTCTTTAATATTAGGACATAGGAGGTGGATATAGAGATAAATCTTAAGGAACTTTCTAGACATGTTAGGGCAGGCTGAAACCTCTCTTCCAGTCATGGGAATTGAATCAATTAGCTATTGCTACATAACAAAATATTCCAAATTCAGTGGCATAAAACAGCAATCATTCATTAGCCTGTGTTCTGTATCTATGGGTTGGATTCATCTCTACTGGGCTTGTTTGTGTGTCTGAGTGTTGTGTGGGGTCCCACTTCTGAACCAGGTTCAGCTAGGGCACATTTGTGTGACAGCTCCAGACTTCTTCCTCCTCCCAGTGGGCAGGCTAGCCCTGGGACAGCTTTCCTATGGAATTGGAAGAAACTAAAGATAATAAGTAAAAGCAAGTCTCTCAAGGCCTGTGCTTGGAACATACATTCTCGGTCTCTTCATTTCGCTGGCCAAGAGCACAGGACTGAGCACAAATTCAAGTGGAAATTCAAACTCTGCAAAGACACAGGATGGACATACGTATACTGGGAAAGTGATACATTTAACCATTAATGGAATACACAGTAAGAACTGAAAAAGAGCAGCACTTTGTAAGTATTGTAAATATCAAGACTCAATTTTGAGAGTCAAGTAAAAAGAAGAATGCAAATATTTTGAGATGAATCTTTACTACAAAAATATTATGTTTATGAATTTGGAGTTTCTTAGTCCTTTGAAGTGTACCCAAGCAACTCAAACTAAAAATTTGAAATGCAGGAGAGGAGAAGGTGGTGGGAAAGGGTCAGCCACCGCCTAGTAGGTACAAAAATGCAGTAAGGACACCTGCTGCTTCATATTCTCATAAAAATGCAAAACAGAAGAAAAAGAGAAAATGCCTTTATGTAACAGCACCATGTATTTTTTGAAAATTAAAATTAATTTAAAAATTATGTATAAAGAAATTAAATTAAACTACAGTTGTTAGGCGTAATTGGCCAAGATGGTCAGACATTACATTCCCCTATCAATAGATGGACATCTGACTGTCTGCAAGTCCGGAAGGTCAATCTATTGAGAACAGGGACTGTTCTACCATACGGTTAAAAGAACTGAGACCACAAAGTATTAAATCCAGGGCCAAAGTATACAGGAACGGAAGAGCTCTGTGCAGGTGGGTATTCCAGAACAAACCACACTTAAATCTTTTCTTGGCAGTATTTTCATTAAATACAATACTTTATGAATTCTAACTTTATTGCTTCATTAGCATGGTGGCAGGAAATTATATTTCACTTTTCAAAATAAGATTATTGGTCTCTTCTTTAATAGCCTATTGCTTCTGGAGAGGTCACAAGCAGTGAGAGGTGGCGGAGCCCGCAGAACAGAGCCAAGACACTAGTGAAGAACCCAGATTTCTAAATACTTATTATTTTTATTTTATATCTATGAGTGTATGGCCTGCATGTATGTAGATGCACCTGTGCCATGCAATGCCCACGGAGTTCAGAAGAGGGTGTTGGATTCCCCTGGAACTGGAGTTAGGGACGGTTGTTAACCACCATGTGAGTGCTGGGAGTCAAATCTGGGTCCTCTACAAGAGCGGCCAGTGCTCTTAACCACTGAGCCAGCTCTCCAGCCCCAAGAACCCAGATTTCTATAAGGCAGAATAGAGCCACACCTTCGTGCTCTCTCATGTCCCACACCGTAACCTAACTTACCTCAGCTGGCCAAGGGGAAGAGGGAAGGTGTAGTGACACCCCAGTTATGGCTGTTTGGTACAATTGACAAAGGAATCTTAAACAAGACCAATGGACAAGCAGGACACCTACTGAGTGAATAGCTTTTCCAAAACACAGACTAGGTAGTCTATGTTAGGAAGTGACTTGTTAAATGAAGGAAGCAAACGAATATCCATTGTATTGAATCTTTTTTTTCTTTGTTAAGTCAAATTAGATGGATTGTTTGTGAAAATGTCGTCTTTAAAAAGTAAGGAAGTTAAATGACAATATGTCATTTAACATCTGTGATGGTTAAGCATGATTGCCAACTTGATGGGACTTGGAATCAATCAGGAGACATACTTCTGGGGGTGGGGGTCTGTGAAGACATTTCCAGAAGAGGTTAACTGAGGTAAGGAAGACCTATCCTCAGAGTGGGCCGTACCTTCCAGAGGGTGACTGAGATGCAAAGGGATCCAAGGAAACAGCAGTGCCGCCCACCCACCTACCTTCCCTTCCACCCTAGCAAGTGTGTCTCTCCCAGATGCTGTTACCATCCTTCAACTGACATCAGTCTCCAGTTTCCAACTTGGCCTGGATAGCAGTGACTCTAGGCATCCTCTAGGCCTTCAGAACCATGTTGAGACTGCTGAAGCATCTAGCATCATGACTTTAAAACTACTCGTTTATCATCCTCTCCAGTGTGCAAACAGCCATTGTTAGACCACTCAGCCCCTACTGTGTGAGACAATATAATAAATAATGAATAGACATTCTGTTGGTTCTGTTGCTCTAGAGGGCCCTAATACACCACCTGATAAAAGTCTTCCCTCATCTATGAAACCAGAACTCAGGGTAGGAGCATTTGGTCCTTGTAATACCCTTGTTGAAATTCTTTTTTAAAATCTAGTTGTTGATTATTATTGTATATGTGTCCGTGTCTGTTTGTCTGTATGTCTATCTATATGATATGTATGAGTA
>NW_008352659.1:4435476-4473135 GCF_000622305.1 Nannospalax galili | reverse complement strand
ACCAGAACGCAGGGTAGGAGCATTTGGTCCTTGTAATACCCTTGTTGAAATTCTTTTTTAAAATCTAGTTGTTGATTATTATTGTATATGTGTCCGTGTCTGTTTGTCTGTATGTCTATCTATATGATATGTATGAGTATGGGGTGGGAGAGAGAGAGAGAGAGAGGGAGAAAGAGAGAGAGAGAGACAGAGAGACAGAGAGAGAGAGAATATTTGAGAGTTGGTTCTCTCCTTCCATTGTGGGTTCTGGAATTGAACATTGAGATCATCATGTTTGCCGGCTAAGTGCTTTTTCCTGCTAAGCCATCTTGCCCCCCACCCCCACCACACACCCTCCCTTAGATAGTGAATACCATGAAGGCAGCTTTTAGTTCCTATTGTGTTTTTAGCTGTAATCTGCAGCATACATGACCTCGAGGACAATTCTTGAGGACAATTGTCAGAAAAACAAAAAGACCCTTTCCAAGGGCTGGGGAGATGTCTCAGTGGGCAAAGTGCTTGCTGCCCAAGTATACGGGCCTGAATTCCAATCAGCAGAAGCTTCATAAGACCAGATACTATAACACACCTGTCTGTAATCCCAGACTTCCTACACTAAAGTGGGAGGAAAGGAGAATCCCCCAAATCTTGCAGGTCAGGTAGCCTGATTGACAGCACAGCAGCCAATAGTAAAGTGAGGCTGTCCTCTGACCTCTTCAAGCATCCTGTGGCATACACCCACCTGTGCGCATGCACTTGCCCCCCCCGCCCCCCACAATAAATACGCTTTCCAAGTTCTTCAGACAGGCCATGACCCGTGTGAGGTACCTAACTGCATATTCACCATTTAAAGCACTAATGAGCCTACTTTTATAACTAAGATCACACTTCTTGGATTTTGCTATATTTTCAGAATTCCTTAGGGAAGAACAGGAATTTTAAAATGGCAGTATTAAAATAGTATAACTCTGAGTCAAAAATATTACAGTGAAACTGAATCCAACCACTGATCTAAAATGAAAAATTTGAAAGCTGTTTTCCCATAGAGGTTTTAGATAATGAAAATATTTTTGAAGAACTTTTTACTTTTGACTCAGTGTTTAAGCAGAAAATTTTAGTGAGTTCTATTTTACATAAAAAGTTGAGCTTATTCTTAATAATAGGAATATTAACTGATAGTCATTGTGAACTATCTTCCTGTCTAGCCTTTGAGATGTACAATAAATTTCCATCACGTCTTTTTTTGTTTTTATTTTAAGTCCTTATGCACATTTTATGTATTTGATATATTTTATAACCATTAATTACTGAATTAATATACACATAAATTATACATGTTCAGAAATAATCAGCTTTAAGTCACAACAAAGGAGCTGTTAAGTTCATGTAGTATTTCTCCTTGGGGAGAAAAATTCCACTCATATATGATAGGAAGTTGGAAAAGCATTTTCCTATGGAGAATCGCAGAACTAGTGAATGTTAACACACAGTTTATAAGACTAATTTGTGGTAGATACTAAAATATGAGGATGGTGTAACTTTTTAAAATATTTGCTGCTTTAAGGAACACATATTTTCATGAACTCTGTGGTTCATAAGTATGCCCAGCTCCCTTGGGGTGCTGGGTTACTGAAAGAATAATATTATTGCATTTTTCTTTTAAATGGAGGATGTGGAGAAGAAGAATAAAGACATCCTTTCAGATAAGGGGCCTTAGAAGCAGAAAGAAACTAGGTTAGGATGCTGAGGTGGGTGTCAGAAAACTTGAGAGGCAGGGTTGATCTGGGAAGTGCAGCATCTATAATAGTTTTTCATATAACCTGCACACATCCTGTTATATACTTTAAATCATGCCTATTTTGCTTATAATCTCAATACGTGTGTGTGTGTGTGTGTGTGTGTATTCATTGTTCTAGCTATTTCCTATTACTATTACAAAAATACAGACCAAAACCAACTTGGGGAGGAAAGGGTTTATCTCCCAGGTCACAGTTCATCACTGAGGGAAGCCAAAGCCAGAACTCGGGGCAGGAACCTGGAGCACAGACCATGGAGGAGCGCTGCTTACTGGCTTGCTCCTCTGGCCTGTGCTCAGCCTTCTTTCTTATACAATACAGGATCACTTACCCAGGGGTGGCACCACCCACACTGGGATGGTCCCTCCCACATCATTCAACAATCAAGGTGACGTCCCACAGACATGGCCACAGGCCAGTCCAAAGGAGGCAATTTCTCAATTGAGGCTACCTCTACCCAGGCATGTTCAGTTGACAACTGAAGCCATCCAGCACATTCATATACTATAAAATTGGTATCATGCTACATTGTTAAAAGAATAATGACAAGATAAAATGATATATATTTTCAAAACAGACACAAGATTTTTCCCTGAAGCTTTTGAATTTGAAGTTGGCTGCATCCAAGGATCTAGGACCCTTGGATACAGATACAGAGGCATAACTCTTAAGCCTGGGCAGCCCACATGATGGACTCTGGAAGAAAAGTGCTGTTCTCAGAAGGCACTGTGGTGGCATGTGACTGACTTGGCTGACTGATGGCATTCTTAGCACAAGCGTTCCCAAGCTAGTAGAAAATAAAAGCAATGAACTGTCATCTCCAGAACAAGACTCCTTGGATTCTGTTACCTCAATGGCAGGAAAAGTTTCTCAGCTTCTCACAACTTCAGTTTTTCTCCTCTGAATTTGGAACCGTAACTTCATAGAGTTGCTATGATGACAAAGCACATCAATATATGAAACACTTGAGATTACAGCTGATATATAACAGGTTACTTAGTAATGCAAGGACTCAGTAAGTAGGAGGGAAGCAATGAGGGCTGTCCTGATGAAGATCTTGGAAGAAACTGGGACAAACTTCACAGGCTCATCCATTCTATCTCCAGATACCAGAAAGAGGCTTGTCACATGACCGTGGGCAGCCAATTTGGAAGACATGTAGAGATGCACTTATACAGTTCAGTAGTTGACAGAATACCCAACATATTTTTGGTGGATGGAAAAGTTAATATATGAGTTGCACACATTCATTCTTCAATTCAACAAAATTTCTCATAATCAACACCATTGAAACAAAGTGAACCTGAGGTGGGTAAAGAATCGAGTAGAGCTCCTTCTTTCCCTTTGTCCCCTAGGTTCCTTGTATACCCTTCCCTCCCCCTCCCTTTAACTAACTCAATTTTTATCCATACCTCCCTTATTAAGGCTTGTTTCCTACTGTTCTTCTCTTTCAGGTTCTTTCTTTTCCTTTACCTCCCTGGTTCCTTTCCATTATCCTGGTTCTTGTAGTTATGTCTGGATACAGAGTCACTTATTAGGGTTTGGTTCTAGGATCCACATATGAGGGAGAACAGATGTCGGTTTTTGTTTTTTTTTTTTCTGAGTCTGTGTTACTTTACTTAGTATAACAGTTTCTAGTTCCATCTATTTTCCTGCAAATTTCATAATGTCATCTTTCTTTACTGCTGAGTAAAACTCCATCATAGAAATGAACCACATTTTCATTATCCACTCGTCAATTGAGGGACACTTAGATTGCTTCCATCTCTTAGCTATTGTGAAAAGAGCAGCAACAAACATGGCTGTACAAGTGTCTCTGCAATAGGATGAGTTCTTTGGGTATATGCCAAGGAGTGGTATAAATGGGTCAAATGGTAGGTTCATTTGTAGTTTTTTAAGAGTTTTCCACACTGCTTTCCATAGGGGTTGAACAAGTTTGCAGCACCCCCAGCAGAAAAATCAACAAATTAAAAAAATGAGTTATATTTGAGGAGGAAGCATAAAAATGTATGTCATGTTAAGTAGTAGAGGTGATAAACATTACCATTGAAATCTGCCGATGAGTTTATATCCATACACAGGTGCCAAGGATCTGAGTGCAACCGACCATGACTAGTAATAATCAGATACATACAGATTAGAGACGCATGTACCAACTTCTAAATGTCATTATCAAAAACAATGAGTCTGTAAGAAACAGTATATTTTGAAATGAAATGGAGATCTTTTTAAAGGTTAAAAACTCATTTAATTTCATGTCTTATAGGGTTTATACTGAGTTCAATTTTGTAAAACTGAATTAATTCAACTGTGAACCTAAAAACTTTATAGCCACTTTTGAAAGAGATGTATCTTTGCTCTGGAAATTGTTATTGAGTATGTTAAAGCTGTAATGAAATGCTTCTTCTAAAAAGTAATTTAAAAAAGGATAGAGTAGAAGGTAATTGTGATCACAATGTGAACTCCTTGGAGTCAGGCATACTTGGGTCGACTTTTAAGCAGTTCTGGAGATTGAACCCAGGTCCTTGCATATGCTAGCTAAACATTCTACCACTGAGTTCACTGAGTTACAACCCCAGCCCTACTTAGTCCTGGGTTAAAAGGTGCCTACTTCTTCTGAAAAGCCACATGACCCGGGTGTTTCATCTAATACATCTTGGCTACTATGGCTTTATCTATAAAATATTTATATTAGGTGTATCAATCTCATAGGGTGGTAATGAAGATTAAATAAAATAATTCTTGTACCATAAAAGTTAATAAATCATAATTTATTGCAAGCTGAGTAAACATGGGTCAAAGAATGTCAGATGGGTGTGGGAAAGAAGACTGAAAGATTTTAAGATTTTAGACCCTGTGCTTCTTTTCACAGTAATTCTAGGAAGAAACTTTTGAGAATGAGGTGTATTAAAGAGGGTAGATTTTTCTAGTAACAATACTAATGCTACAGAAAGGAGCAATGATAATATGGCCACTTGAGGAAGAGTTCTGAGATCTTGGTTTGTTATCCCCATACTTTAAATATCTACCTAGCCGACCACATACGAGGCCCTAGGCTTGAAGTAAGAGAAGTGACCCAAGAGTGGTTTCCCAGCAACCACAACTTCCTGACAACCTCTGGGACACTCTGATGCTGGTCATTCTCTACAGTCTTCTTGTTTCTAGTACAAGTTTAATTAGAATCTTCTTCATTCTCTGATTTTCTCTCTTGGTTCTCCATGGTCCCATGGTCCAAGATGAAGTTTCTAGTACTAGGGGAAGATCTCTTCACAAAGATATTGCAATGCTTAGTAGTAATTGTCAACGTGACAGAACCTCTAATCACTGAAGAGACAAGCCGCTCGGCACAGCTACAAGGGATTAAATCAGGTTAACTGAAGTGGAACGGCCCACCTTAAATGTGGGTGTGCTGGATAGCTTCAGTTATCAACTTGACACGTGTGGGTAGAGAGAACGTCATTTGAGAAATTACCTCCAATGGACTGACCTGTGTCCATGTCTGTGAGGCATGCGGCCATGTCTGTGGCTGGAACCACCCCTGGTCAGGTGGTTCAAAGTTGTATAACAAAACAGGTTGGGCACAGGCCAGAGGAGCAAGCCAGTAAGCAAAGATCCTCCACGGTCTGTGCTTCAGCTCCTGCCTCCAAGTTCCTTGTCCTGACTTCCTGCCCTGACTTCCCTTAATGATAAACTATGATGTGGGAGATGTAAGATTTAAAAAAACCCTTTTCTCCCCAAGTCGGCTTTGATCATTGTTTTTATCATAGCAATAGAAAGTAGCTAGGACACAAGTTAAGCACCAGCATCTCTCTCCTGCTTCCTGACTACAGATGCAATGAGACCAGCAGCCTCACACTCCTGCCACCATGCCTCCCCACCATGACGGGCTGTACCTTTCAATAATGAGCCAAAATAAGCCCTTCCTTCGGAGAGTTTCCTCTAACAGGTATTTTATCCCAGAAATAATAAAAAGAACTAATACAGGCAGTAAGCCTCATCCAGGCGTTTCTGGAAGGCAGAGCACACAGCCATCATGTCAGTGCAGGGAGGTTGTAAAAGAAATAAGGTTCTCATAGCAACATCGGGACTTCCATGTTGCACAGCTCCAGACAGCGTAGGGCTCATGACTCTCAGACTACAAGGATGTCTCCAAAGTACCACATGCCTGTCACTGGAGATGGCCCAGGGAAGGCTGGGAGACTAGGTCTCATTAATTACTATATTCAGAGGTAAGGATTAAAAGAAATTTTTACTCTTTTAAATTCAGAGGAGTTTTTGGATATGAAAACATTTTATGACATGTCTCTTTCCCTCTCTGGGAATATACAATTTCTCTAGGGAGAAGATTCAGTTAAGACATCAAATGCCACTATAGTTGAGTAAATCATCACTTCCCTAACCTGGCCAAGTCCATAGAGAGTAGTAACCAGTGGTACTGCAACTTACTTGGAGAAAAGGTATCTTTAACAAAATCCTGTCAATGAAAAGAGAGAGTTTATCTTTCCACATTTAAATGTATATATCATATGTATTTTGGGGCTAGAGAGATGCTGCTTGTTGGGAGAGGATTTGACATCTACAGATTGTCTAGAAGTACCCCCAATGCAGGAAACTGATTTCTCTTGCTAGCCTTGGGTGCCATGTTCAATAGCAAATTTTGGTATACGTGCTTAATTTTAAATCAAGTGAGTAAATACTGAAATGCTGATGCTCATGCTAAACATAGAACTCATTTTCACAACCATCTCAAGCCCAAAGCAAAGCCCTATTTTGGCATGCTTTTTCCCCCTGCCTCTCCTAGGAGGTATACACTGGATGGAACTTTCAACAACTCTGCTTAAAGCATGGCAGAAATTTCTTCACTCTGAGCAAACATCTAAAAGCTGGCTCAAAAAGCATTTTCAATTCAGGGAGGAATAGTCCCAAACATGCAAGCGAACCCCACACAATATCCAGACAGAATGAGTGTCGAGGGTCCAAACGCCAGGAAAGCCCAAGAAGCCATCTTGAGAAGGCCCTGAAGGGAGGTCTCCCACTGAGGTCCCTTGCAGTGTGAGTCATGTGGATTGAGCTTGGGAAATGCGTCTGCCTCCTTGTTCTTGGCCAACCATCCCCTCAGTCAAAACTAATTGAGACACAGGAATGCATTCCAAGAATGTTGTCAATGTTACACGGGGCCCCTTGGTGAGCTTTCCTGGAAGCCTCACAGCTGGGATACACAGGCAGGGGCAAGCCTTGGACATGAACCCGGAGGCTCTTTCAGGACATGGCTCAGGCCCAGAAAAGTAGAAAATGCCATCGAGACAGGGAGAGAGGAGACAGGGTGGGGGTGCACCAGTGGGACAGACCCCTTCTGAGAGGAGACAAGCACCAGGTCACTGATTTGGCATGAAATGACAGAAAACATGCCTACTCCCTGGTGTAACCAAACAAAAATGGTTCTCTTGTGAGAGGATGGAGAAATGAGAGAAATTCTGCTTTAGGCTGCCGAGATCTGCCCTTCTGACCCTGAAAGATGGGCACCAGGGACTCAGCTGCCCAGCAAAGGTTTTGACTCGGTTGCCTACGCGTCCGTCAACATTTGAATCTTTATCAATCCCTTGCGATACGTCTCTGTGATTATTTGACTTCTCAGAATCTGAAAGATTGGGTTCTTGTGGCTCATAATAAGTTTGAGGCCTTTGGCAAAGAATCAATTTTAGCAATATGGTTTACTCGCCATTTGTGAATTCAATCATTTATTGAGTATTGGCTTTAAACAAAAACAAATAAAATTCAGTTTTTTTTTTTCTTTAGGTATGAACATTGTGCAAGGGGCATGTAGCTACATCAAGCCATTGCAGTGGCAGAATGTGATGGCACCCTCAGAGAGAGACACACACAGAGGGAAAGGGACAGTCCACAGTTTTAAAAATCAGGGAAGTTTCATGGAGAGGAAGTACTTAATCTAAATTTAAATAGAAAAATGAGAGAGAGAGAGAGAGAGAGAGAGAGAGAGGCAGCACATGTTCTACCAAACTTCAGAGACTCCAAGAATGAATATTCATATGATACATAGTTGCAACATTAATATTCATGTGGAAGAAAATGTATATAGTTAAAATAACAGTCTTGGGTAATCATTAAATTTGTGATAGAAACACACAGCCAGTCTGCTTGCTGTATACATCTCAGTACTCATCTTAGTAGGCTATATGTAGTCTGTGCTGGTTAAAGCAGGAGCCAGCTGAGGTCTGATGGGCACTGTATTGTCCCTTCGAAGGGAAGAGAGGGAGGTGAGTGTTCAGGGTGGTGGTTTTCAGATAGAAAGCTTCTGCAGCTCAAATCAAATCAATGTCTGCAATGTCCTCAAAACATAGTCTTTCACTGTGGTTCACCTGAGTTTGAATCCTGCTTCATACATAGGTGACCTGGAGCAGGGGACTTAGATTCTCAAATTTGAATCTCCTCTGATGAAGAATGGTAGAACTGTGGTAAAGACTGAAAACACGGAAGCTTGTGGAACCCCAGGCCTGTCAGGCTCTCAGTAGAGGTCAGCTCCCCTCCTAAAGTATCATGGAGTGGGCCCTGTTGACAGGCTTAATTCAAGCTAGTTGTTATGCCCAGTGTACAAGGATATTCTGACTTCCTACTCCAGCTTCCATTTGTATAGAGTATGAGACAAACTTCATGAGGTAGATTTACAGCTACACGACACACAAAGGGCCGTGTGGAGGTGCAGCTTTGGGCGTCAGCAGCCACTTTCCTTCTTTCTTCTGCCAGTTGTCCACTGGAATATCTCTAAGATATTTTCTCCGAAAACCTCTAATACATTTTCATCAACCCTATAGATAGAAACTGGGGTAAAGAAAGCCAGTATGGGCCAAAGCTCTTGATTTGTCCAGTCCTAGATTAAGATGTGGGAAAGATGTGAATGATCGTGGTACTCGGAGTCTACAGTCAGAGAGTTGATTCCCACAGTGGCCATATTTACTCACATCTCATGTCAATGAGATAGTTCAGAAAACGGTGCCATAAAATGACATGCATATGGAGAAGGCCTGACTGCAGGCATCCTTGACTCTTTATTTACTTACTTTTATTCTTTTTATTTTATGTGCATTAGAGTTTTGCCTGCATGTATGTAAATGCATTACATGTGTGCAGTGCCTGTGGAGGCTAGAAGAGGATGTTAGATTCCCTGGAACTGAAGCTGCAGAGGGTTATGAGGCACCATGTGGGTGTTGGGAACTGAACCCTGATCCTCTATAAAAGCAGCAAATTCTCTTAATTGCTCAACCATCTCTCTAGCCCCTCTTGATCCTTTTTCAAAATATCATTTCCCCCAGGGTTTATATATTTGTTTGTTTATATTTTATTTGTGTGTTCATTTATTGCAGAGCTGTAGCTAATACTTGATTCTTAAACATGGGCTATCAACTCCTTTTTATCAAATATGAAGCATCCCTGTGCTACATGATGAGACAGAGATCAGTGGACATCTGTGCAGTTCTAATGGAAGGGGAACGGAATGGGCATGCCTGGCATGCTCTCCAGACAGTGCTGGCTCTCATCCTGTTTTGTAATTTACCATCCGTGATGACCAATACCGTCAGTTTCATAGGCTCTAGAATCAAAGAGACAAGCATCTAGAGCTGCCTGTAAAGAATCATCTTGATTAGGTTAGCCTCTGGGTAGTCCTGTGAGGGATTATCTAGACTAGATTAATTGACATAAGAAGATCCACCCTAACTGTGGGTGACACCATTTCCTGAGTTGGGGGGTCCTAGACTGCATAAAAAAGAGAAAGCTAGATGATCACCAGCATTCATTACTCTCTGCTTCCTGACTGTGGATGCTGCAAGCCTCTGACGCCATGCCTTCCCTACCATGATAGACTATACCATGGAACTGTACGCCCAAATGTATCCTTTCTCCCTTAAGCCTCTTGTGCCAAATATTTTGTGGGAGAGACAAATAACTAATGGCACGTGTTGGCTGTTGGTGGAGCTCCTATTTCTGGAAAGCAAATGTGACTCTAAGAACCAAGGTCAGGACACAGGAAAGGGTGAAATAACAGTTTAAATGAAGCTGACTTCTAAGAGAGGAGAACAGTGTGGGGTATGATCTGTTAAGGGTTGGGGCTAGCAGGTACCTAAGATCAAAATAAGGGGTGAGAATCAGGCTGAGTAGATGCGGCCAGGAAACAAAGGACTAGAACAAGACATGGGAAAAATAGTATAAAGCTAAAGAGAGCGAGAACGAGAGCAAGAGAGAGAGAGAGGAGAGAGAGAAAATATAGTCATTTCATTTCTAGAGATGCTGTGGGTGCTGTGGGGATTCACAAAGGAACTTATTTACTGGAGGACAAGATAACAAGATATCAGATGCCTAGTCAGAGAAAAATAAGATCAGCCTTGGCTCCTGTTTACAAAACCCAGCAAGCAATCTGGAATCCCAGTCCAACTCTTGTCAGTCACTTAGCTCTGATCATGGGACATTAAACATGAGCCACCCATCATAAGGGTGTGATGTGCAGAGGAGAGCCCTGCATCAGACAGAATGTCCTGCACATTTTGGATATTAATCCTGACAGAAAAATCTTTAGCCCTGTATGGATTACTCAATGTAAATTCATTACCTACTTGTCATGACTATAATGTAATCTGCCCTGCCCGTAAGGACTCAACAGCACGATGTTAATCAGATCTCCGCAGAAAACAACACATTTCTGTTTAGCCTCAACAGCTTCTTCTTTTGCCAGGTCAGAGGCTGGAGCTCTGAAGAGGAAAGAGTAAAAGTGCTCCTCTGACCATCCCTGGGTGGGGCCCTCTCGTCTGCACAAGCAGGTCTCAAGTCTCCAGCAGTGACAACTTGAAACCACCTTCCATTTTCAGCAAACCACGTGTCGTCCACATAATGGAAGTCCGTCAATCTCCAGTCCCCATCAGCAAGAAGTTCACAGATAATAAAGCCGAATATATTCTGCAGGATTGAACATTTTCTCCCAGGATGAGTAATTACCATGTTTTAATCATGCTCATTAGCCAGCCATTAGAATCCTGTCCAGCTTTTCACTGCCAGAAACAAGACAGGAGAGTGATTATGGTTGGGGGCTGCACCCGACCTAGTGAAAGACTTGGCCATCTGTTCCAAGTTGTCACCTTCTGTATGGAGCACTCTGGTTTATGGCTCTAAGTGTTCTTATATCCCTTAGCACCAAATCTGTGAATTTTATTCAGGTTGAGTCAAATCTAGGTGCTCCCGAAATTGAAACAGTGAAGATTGAGCCTTTACTGAACCACAGGTGAACCAGTACCAGCTTAGTGACCGTGAAGTTTTCCTTACAGTAGAAACATACATTTTACTGTCCATAGCTTGGTCACTGAAATGTGGCTTTGGAACACATGAACACAATGGGAATGACTTTGAACTTGTTTCTTCTCTGTTTTTTTCTTCTCTCTTTTTAAAAGCATCTGCTTCTTAAGCAAGGGCCTTCCTAAAGCAGAGGGGGGATGCTTATAATTTCTAACATCTTATAGCAGTCTCTGTTTCTTGAAACCTGTACTTTGGTTGTCTCTGATGAGGCTGTTCTGTTCTTTTATTGCATGCAAGTCTATACTGTTCTGAGTAGCATTCCTGACAGAGAACTTTAGAGTCAGCAGCTTGCATTAAATGATAGAATACCATACATGTGTTTTCTTACCTAAGAACTAGCCAAACAGCAAAGTGATTTAATTAATTTCCAACTTTTGAGAGAGGGGTGTGTGTGTGTGTGTGTGTGTGTGTGTGTGTATGGTGTGTGTACATGCACCTAGGTCTAATTTTCAAAAATTATTCTGCCTGTAGGACCCTGAGGCTTTACTTTATCTTAGCCTCCTCATTTTAAACCTACTCATTTAGAATTTTCTATGATCTGTAGAATCACAACCAAAAGAGAGAATAAGAAAAAGAAAAGAAAAAGGCAAGAAAAAGGAAGGAAAGACAGGAGAGGAGGAAAAAGAAGATGGTTAGGGAGGAAAGAGGAAGGGAGGAAGGGAGGAGGGAAACAGTTTCACTTTCTATCTGTGTTGCGACAGGAATAAAATCTCTGTCCCACTTTAGCCTCCTTAGACTCAGTTTCTAGTTCATTCTCTTTCAGTGGTAAACTTTGTTGGGGTCCCTCTATGCCCTTCACTTGAATCTCCCGTAGTGCTCAATGAGGTAAGGAGAGCAAATGGGCCCGCTCTTAACTTCTAACTTGATCTCTTCCCTTCCAGTGCGAGAAGTCTAGTAAGTGGTGAGACAGAGCATCCTAGTTTCCATTGTGCTGTACCAGGGTGGTCCATGGGAGAGTTGGTGTTTTCTAATGGTGACCAAATGTCATGAGGTACTCAAAAGTAAAGAGCCAAATACTGAACCAGGTTAGTTGACAACCAGAGTAGAGCACCCCTCCCCAGATTAACAACCTACTCATAAGGCTGAGGGAGTTCCTATAAAACTAAGACAGAGCCACTGCTGTGGACTCAAATGTGTTCTCCCATATTTATATCTCCAAGACCTAACAACCCCTTATGTGGGAGAGAGCAAAGAAGGCTTGTAGTAAGTAATTAAGGTTATATGAGGTTCTAAGGTTCAGTGCCTTAATCTGACAGAATTGATAACTCTACAAGAAGAAAAAGAAAGGTGTCCCACCCTGCCGACGCACCTATGATAGGCCACATGAGGACACATTGAGAGGGTGCTGTGTGTAAGCCAAGAAGGCAAGCCTCACCAGAAACAGGCCAGCCCGGCACCTTGGTCTTAAACTTCCAGTCTCCAAAACTGAGAACATAAATTTCTGCTGTTTGACTTAGGAGTATGCTATTTTGCTTGGCAGCCTGAGCTGCTTAAGTCAGCTTCGCCACAGTTCTAAAAGTTCAGGGTACTAAGGCAAGAATGGATCATCAGAATTACATGTTTGATGTCACGAAAGAGTTAACTGAAATCAAAACGTACGCACAGAGTCAATCTGATTTCTGAGAATCCCATTAGAACTCTTCAGTCAAGACATGACCTGAGATTATAGGTGGTTAAGAGTTTAAGGATGTGGCAGACAAGTGACCCCAAGAGTGGGATATACCTGTGTCTGACAAGGTTCTTCTGCAGAGACAAAAAACACTCAGGTCAGGATGGCCCTGGCGGGTCAGAAGTCATTAAGTAATAGAGAGAATCAATGGAAAAGGCCAGAAATCTACACACCACTGGACACTGCTCTGACAGTTCCCCAGAGAGTCATGTCAGTGTTGAGATTAAAAATTAGATTACAAATAGCACTAGATTACGAGGGGAAAGCAATAACAAATTATAAATCAACATTTAACTCCAATCCTTCAAGCAAGTGCCTATTATGAAGGACATTAATGTGATTTACTTGAAGAATGCTGTTGGCTAACTGGGAGTGTCATTTGATTTAAGCATTTCTCACCAAGTTCCTCATTGTTAATAGAGGGATAGGACAGAAAAAAGATGAGAGGACCTACCACTAGAACCACCCTGCTCTAGCCATATTCTAAGCAGTAGGATTATTCTATCCCACATTCCCTTTCCTGCTTCTGATTGCTGGATGCTGGTAAGACCAAAGGAGGATGTGTTCTCTATGAGGGCTGGAAAGATTCCTTTAATTCTTTCCTCTCCTCCTCCTCCTCCTCCTCCTCCTCCTCATCATCATCATCATCTCCTCCTCCTCCTTCTCTTCCTTCTCCTCCTCCTCCTCATCCTCCACTCTCCTCCTCCTCCTCATCCTCCACTCTCCTCCTCCTCCTCATCCTCCACTCTCCTCCTCCTCCTCGTCCTCCTCCTCCTCCGTCTCTTCCTTCTCCTTCTCCTCCAAGTTACCATTAAGGCACAAAGGTAGGTTAGACAGTCAATTATTCTTACCAGCTTATGGCAACTTTTTGCCTTTATACCTAATCTAAATGTTCAATATAGTGTCAAAAGGGAAAAGGGAACCAATAAGGCATTTCTACTCTGTGCCAGCCAACATACCAGATATTTTATACCATGCTGCAGCATTTAAGGTCACCATAACTCCTATGGGGTTTTAGTTTTTATTATTTTATTTTATTAGAGTGCTTTGCCTTCATGAATGTATGTGCACCATGTGTGTGATATGCCATTGGAGGTCAGAAGAAAGTATCAGATCCCCCTGGAACTGAAGCGACAGATGGCTGTGAGCTTCTCTGTGGGTGTTGGGAATCGAACCTGGGTCTTCTGCAAGAGCAGCCAATGCTGTTAACCACTGAGCTATCTCTCAAGCCCCTCCTATGGTGTTTTAAGCACACTATACACAGACAGGAGGAGGCCTATGGAGATGTGGCACCTGCAATGATGTAGTGGATAAGTGCCCAACTTGGGATTTAAACCTAACTTTCTGTGGCTCTAAAACTAGTGTTATTTATTTTTAGAACAAGCTGCAATCCATAAACATTATGTTAAGATGTAAATATAGGTCAGGCACCATGGTGTGCGCCTTTAGTCCCAGCACTCAGGAGGCAGAGTCAGGGGGATTTCTGTGAGACTGAGGTCAGTCTGGTCTACATAGCAAGTTCCAGACTACCTGGGGCTACAGGGAGGCCCTATCTGTAAAAGAAGTATAGAAAAATGGTTCATACTAGACCCCACATGTGGCCACATTGAGTTGAGCTGGGTCACTTATCATCAGCTCTGGAGTGCTCTACTCCTACTCCTGACCAAGATTTGTCCTTTCCATAATTAAAACATGCCCTTACCAAGGTCAAAGTTCTACCTTATCTTCTTTTGCCCCAGTTGTCAAAAGACTTATAGGCTAGTCCACCTGGCACCAATCTTTGCTTCCCATGAAAGATGGTATTATCTTTAACTTCCTTGAAAACATTCTCCAATACGACAAAAAAAATGTTCATAAAACAGAATGGATAGCAAAGCTCTTCATCCATAGAATTCTTACTTTCCCCTTTACGCAGATTCCAGTAGGATTAAGAGAGAGGAAAAGCGTTGGGTGAGGGCTTTTCATATCATGGGGAAATGGAGCAGACAGAGACTAATGGAAGAGGATTCCCTCCACTGGCTCCATGTGGCTCCTCTGCTGTACAGGGCTCAGGGAGCCCAGGAAGGTCTGGTCCTAGCCAAAGAGCTTACATGATTAAGGCAGCCCTAATCAAAACCGGTAAAGAAACTTGGCTTGGAAGACATCCCCAAAGCCAGGAAATAAACCCATTCCAAAAGCAGCAGTTCTTACCCTATAATTTTGCAGTTCCACTAGACTAACCTGAGCTCTGTGGGAACAAGGGTCACCCCTGCCTCCCACTGCATTTACCATCACAGCACCTGACACTGTGCTAGGTACAGTAGGTAGTCAGTACATATTTGTTGAATGACTCCCAAGGTCTAGATGGGAGCTTCCAAAATAAAGGACTTACTACATGGTAGGCATAGCTCTATACCTTACAGAAACTAACTCCTTAACCTTATGATAATGATTATCAATAATGATATGATAATCAATAATGATTAAGTTAAGGTCTGACTCAGGTCATCTACACCTTAAGTCTGTGGTATCAGCTGACAGGTCTAGACAATCACCTCAAGCCACCTTAGCCAGTCAACTGTTGGTACTCAAATCTTCCACCTGCCACACAATGCATTTTCATTATTAAGAAATATTAAGATGGGGGCTGGAGAGACGGCTCAGCAGTTAAGAACATCTGCTGTTCTTCCAGAAGATGCGGGTTCAATCCCCAGCACCCACATGGCAGCTAACCTCTGTCTATAACTCCAGTTCCAGGGATCTAACACCCTCTTCTGGCATCTAAGAGCATTACACAACATGGATGCACTTACATACGTGCAGGCAATACACTCATACACATAAAATATTTCTTTAAAAGAAATATCAAGATATATTTGGTAGCTTAATGGAGAGAAAATGCATACCAGATTGTAAGTTTAGGGGCAAAGGCAAGGGCTAAACTTTGTCCTCTGGCCTTCCTATGGGAGGTTCTGACTTGGAAGCACTCCAGGACTTAAAATTATTGGTGGTGGTGGTGGTGGTGGTGGTGGTGGTGGTGGTGTGTGTGTGTGCTTGAGTGTGTGTCTGTGTAAGTGCATATGTGCTACGGCATGTGCGTGAAGATTAGAGACAACTTTCAAGACCTGCTTCTCTCTGTCCAGTGGGGGTTTCAGGGATCAAACTCAGGTCACTAGAGTTGTGTTACAAATGTTTTATCTGCTGGGTCTTCCTTCTGGTCCTAGTTTTGATTTTTCAACCACTTTTCATAAGCCCCCACCTCACTACCACCACCATGGCTGACACCAGTCATAAAGTAGTTGATGAGCTTCCTGAAGAAAGACTGTCTGTCCATTCATCCAGTACCTCAGTGCCTAGCACAGTGCCTGGCAATATTAACATCTGTTGAACAAATGAATAAGATTAGTGGGTAAAAGTAAGTTTTGCTTATTTTTGCTTTTCATTTATTTATGCTTTTCAAATGTATATCTGTATGTGTGTTCACATGTGTATAGGCAGGGTGTGTGTGCACGTGTGTTAATGGGTCTTCATTTATTTATTGGGACAGAGTCTCTCTATTGAACCCAGAGCTCACAGACTGGTTAGGTTTATCTAGCCATCTTGCCCTGGGGATCCCCTGTTTCTACCATGCTGTCTCTGGGAGTACAGAAGGCCACCACACCTGCCTGGGTTTTGTGTGGGTTCTGGGGATCCAAACACTGATCCTTATGTGTACACAGAAAGTGCTTCGTTCACTGAACCTTCTTTCCAGTCAGGCCCATGAGTTTTGTTTCTAAAGAAAGAGCATTGAGAGCAATCATTCAAGATTCAAGAAGAAACTGCCAATACACATAGTTTTCTTTTGTGAGGAGTCAAGTCTTGAACTAGATCCCAGAACTCACATTCCAGAACAGATGACAAGAACAATTATCTTTAAGATTCATGTTGTGTTGTGTGACTTTTCTTTGGAAAATTTCAATACTTAACTTTGGGGATACCAGCTGGAGGGAGGATTTTTATTTATTTATTTTTTTGCTCCCAATAAAATAGTGCAGACCATTTCAATTATCCCTGGGCAAAAGAACAACTGCTTTTCCCTTCTCCACTCTTTTGCTGAAATCTGACTGTCTCAGGAAGAACTATGAGAAACAGCAAGATGTGCCTGCTTCTTTCATTTTCTCTAATACAGTTTGTTATTTGCTGAAACCTGAGAAGCCAACCCCTTCCCTGTTTATGAATGCCCAGCCAAACTCTCCAAACACCGCGCCACCAATAAAGACTGAAACCCACTGCCTTCCCACCCCTGGGCTCTGCCAAATATAGCACATGTGCAGCCAGGCACACATGATGCCTGTGTATACAAGTGCTCATACATATGTACATGCGTAGTCGATTTGTCCCATGCATGTGTCAACCTCAGTCAGCATACTTATCTGAGGGAGAGAGTCTCCTACGTCTTTGCCTCGTAGGAAGGCTTTGAGGTGGTTTTCTTGCTTTTCTGCAGGTAGTAACAACTGGGATCAAAGTTAGCCCTTCTCTTCTTTCGGGGAGTCTTAATGAGATTGAAGCCACCAGAGCCAGCACTCTTGAATGAAAGAGGTATTCTGCCCTGCCTGAAAGGACACAGACCTCCTAACTGAAGCATTAGAAATAGCCCTAATATGCTGTAAGCAGATTGGCTCCACAGGGCAGGCCAGTTTGATGGGGCCTACATCCCCACAGGTGTGTCTACTAAATCCAACACATGCGTGAAAGAACGTGAAACTGCGTGTTTTCCAGGAAATGACATGCTCTTTCCTTGCTACCTGGAATATCCTATCTCTCACTCTTTTCCAAGGCAAAAGCCTCCTTGAACCTTATGGACCAGCACATTAACACCAACTCTACTCTTCGGGTAAGTATAGTCATTCCTTATCCTCGGCCCTCACACCATTTTATGGACTGTCTTCCTTAAAGGACTGGATACATTGAATTACAATTGCTTAGCTATCTCTTTTTCCCTTCCAATGGTAAAAATGGTTTCCTGAGGCATACACCCATTTGTTTATGTCCATATTTCCTAAAGGGGGTAGAACGATGATTCACCTACTCACTGTGGGGCTATGGCTGAATTACTGCCTCTGTAGCTCCACTGTTGGGCTTTGAATCCCAGCTCTGATCTTGGTGAGCCATGCGGACTGGTAGTCAGCTTCTGAAATCTCTGGATCTTCACTTTCCTTTTCTCCAAAGTGAAGATATTAATGCTATCTACCTCATGGTAGTTGTAAGACATTTAATGAATTAATTCATGTAAAGCACTTAGAACTCTGCTTAGGGCAGATTAAATGTTCCATGAATATTCATTTGAACTTGAACCAATTTGTGAGCCCACAGATGTAACTCGGGCAAAAGATAGCTTGAGCACCACCCAGTCAAAACCCAGCAAACAGGCATACAAACAGCAACCGGGCAGAACCTTTCAAAGGACACTGGAAACAAACGTCAATTCCAAGGAAAAGAGAGGAGCAATGTTCCTCCACTTCCATCTCTGTAAAGTACAATATGCCGGGGCTGGAGAGGTGGCTCAGCTGCTAAGAACACTAGTTGTTCTTGCAGAAGACCCAGGTTCGAATCCCAGCACCCACATGGCAGCTAACAACTGTCCGTAACTCCAGTTCCAGGGCATCCGACGGCCTCTTCTGACCTCTGCGGTCATTAAACTACATGGGTGCACTTACCTACATGCAGGCAATACACGCATACACATAAAATACAAATAAAATTTTAAATATACAATATGCCACCTCTCTCTCTCTCTCTCTCTGCCTGTTTGAGACCAGAGGGTTTACATTAAGTGTCTTCTCAGTCACTTTTCCCCTTCTTTTCCCCTTTTTTGTTGTGTGTTTTGTTTTTGAGATAGAGTCTTCCCGTAGCCTCAGCTGGCTGGAACTTGCTACGCAGACCAGTGGCCTGACCTCGATCTCACAGAGATCCATCTGCTTCTGCCTTTGGAGTGCTGGGATTTAAAGGTATGCACCACCAAGCCTGAGATTTTCACCTTTTTATTTTTATTTATTTATTTATTTATTTATTTATTTATTTATTTATTTATTTATTTGAGACAGAGTCTCTCACTGGGATATGGGCCTCACTAATTACCTCTGTGCTTCCCCAGTGTTGGGGTTACAGAGGCACACTGTGCTGCCTAAATTTTTACTTTACATGTGCGCTGTGGATCTCAACTCAGGTCTTATGAGTGCGTGGCAAGCACTTTAAGGCTGTGCCATCTCCTTAGCCCTCAAGGCCTGTTAAATATAATCAGTCATAACATGCTGGTCTACTACTTCTCACTGAAAGAAACTTAACTATAAAATGTCAAGAAACATTTGTCAAATAGATGAATTAATTATTGATATCCTGTCTCTTTCAGCCTGTAGAGTTTATTATTCCCTCCTTTGGTTAAATTACAACTTTTATCAAGTTTAGTTTGCTCCCTTTTTTTCAGGGAAAAAATTCTCTCATTGTTTTAGAACCTAAATATTGGTAGCATAGTCTGGATGTATTTAATGAGCCTTGCTAACCAGGACTGACTCACTTCTGTGTGTGTTCAGCAATATGACACCAGAGATATAGTCACAAAAACATTCCAAGCCTCTCAAACCACTTTCCTATCCATGAAATTTCTTGGCTTGCCTGATCAGTAGGGGCAGATGTTTCTAGCTTTGGGTTGCCCGGCTGTGCTTCAAGATGAACAGAGCTTGATATATAGAGAGGAAATTATTGGCATTGCTACTCACTGGACTGTAGTTGGTTTAAAAGAAATTTGGGAGAAAATGGCTAGATGTTCACATAAATTTGAGGAAATTTGGAATAGACCAAAATGAACAGTTTGTTTTATTTTCTTTTTCATTCTATACTTTCAAAGTCCTAATGTGTCATTTTGCCACAGGGAGTGAAAAACACTGATTATTTGGGGCTGACTTTGCACTAACATGATCTTCCAATGCTGTCCTGTTCAACACTGGGGTTCCAAGGAATGCAGTTTAAAAATGATGACATTCCGAAGAGAGATCTTGGAGGCAAGTAAAACCTTTTATACTGTTTTTCTTTTCAACTGGGTTTTGGAAATGTTTTTGTTTGTTTGATTTTTTTTTTATTTCCACCAGTAAGTCAAATTTCATGGTTTTTATATAAATCCTGCACAAATGCTGTCCATATGTGTCTGAACCCCTCTGATTCATATGGGGGAGTGAATGGTGTCTTCCTGGGTGGGATAATGTCTTTCATCTGTAGAATGTGAGACTCTGGTGTGTGGTCACATTGACATGGTGTTGAGCAAGATGAGGGCCTTCCACCAGGGGAAGTGCCTTTTCCCAACTCAGAGGGGCTCTAATTCTTTCTGACAGTCTCATGGGTGTGCATGTCTGTTATCTATTTACTAGCTCTGAGCCCTTCTAATCCTTGAGACAGGACCCCTTTTGAAAGGCAACCAGCCCCATGGGCCAGAAACAAATGGTGGCTGTTCTTTTTTTTCTTTGATAACAGTATGGCTTTGCAATACTCACTTGTTTTATTTCTTCAGTTATAGCTTGCTTGGAACCCAGCCATTTTGTGAGGGGTTCTTCCAAGCAGAAAGAAGGGGCTGACTATTCCCTAGCTTGCTGGCTTCCTTTTGCCTTTATTTCTTCTAACTCTCCTGGAACTCATGTCCCCAAAGTGTTCTTATGGAGATGTGCCTCTACACTGTTACATGGTGACAGTTGTTCCAGAAGAGTAGCTATCTGCCACCTCTCTACATAGAACACAGAGCAGACCCATACTGGACTAATAGCCAAAAATTGACATTTTAGTTGTAATTTCTGATGCAGAGAGTGTAGTAAATAGCAAGGGACAAATCTTATCCTTCAGAGGGTGACATAGAAGGGTCATTTGCTCCCAAATATCTCTTTCTTCAAGAGAAAAAAAATTAGCCCATTCATCCAGAGACCTTGTGAAAAGACCGGGACTCTGGTTTTGATCACATGGATGGTGGCAAAAAGTCAAGGCAGTGATCACAGAGTGGGGTGATATTTGGGGTCCAGTGTTGCTCTAAGTATTTTCCAATTAGCAAATATTCTGAAATACATTAATTTTTTTATTTTTTGCTTTTTATATTTTTATTTTATTTGTATGCCTCTATTGTATGTGTGCAAGTGTACCTGTGTTATGCAATGTCTGCAGAGGACAGAAGAGGGCATTGGATGCCCTGGAACTGGAGTTATGGATGGTTATTAGCCACCATGTGGATGCTGGGATTTGAACCTGGGACTTCTATAAGAATAGAAGCTCTTAACCTCTAAACTATCTCTCCAGCCCCAACATTAACCATTTTTAATTGAGAAGACATTGTACAATCAAATGAATTTAGGAAACCCAGATATTAAGAACTTTTTGGTACTGTAGGACTCATGGGAGCCTTTGATAACTGAGTTTTGTGCATCTCCAAGGGGCACGAAGTTTGGCAAATACTGCCAGGCAGTGTTCTTTCCAAGAAGCAGGTTTGAGACACAGTCATCCAAATATTATACATTGAATTCCCACAGCGTTTCCCAAAGTGTTTTCTGACATTGTGGCTGTCAAAGTGAAGAATGTCATATGAAAAAGTCATGATGATAGCTTGGCAAAGCTGTCAGGTCACAGATGTGGACGGAAGCATAGATATCAGCTGCTAATGACATATGGACAAGAGGAAGCATTCAATGGTGTGGTTCAGGCAATGCCACAGAGTTTACCTACTATGAGTTTACTGATTCTAATCTTCACACCCTCATGGAGGTACTATAATTATACCCACTGTACAAATGAGAAAGTGAAGGCAGTTTCTGGGGGTCACTAAGCAAGTAAAAGGTAGAGTCTGAGATAAACTCATACCACATGCATCCAGAGCTGACCATAGAGAATCACCAACGGAAAGACTTTCAAGTAATCCCCCATTTGTGACTCTCTAAATGGCACTGGCTTTGTTGTCATCATAAATCCTAACCATACAATGAGTGGCATAAGAGAAGGGCATTGTGAATCATGAAATCATAACTGGCAGCTCTCCCATCACCTTAGAAATACACACATTAGAAGAACAAAGATCAGGCTGAAGAAATGGCTCAGTGGTTAAGAACACTGGCTGTTCTTGCAGAAGATCCAGGTTCGAATCCCAGCACCCACCCACATGGCAGCTAAAACTCTCTGTAACCCCAGTTCCAGGGGATCCGACAGCCTCTTCTGCCCTCCACGGGCATTGCATGACACGGGTGCACTTACCTACATGCAGGCAATACATGCATAAACATAAAATAAAACTTAAAAAAAGAACAAAGATCAAGTTTAATGACCAAAGCATCCACCTTAGGAAACTATAAGAATTTGGATTTAATTATCCAAATTAATTATAAGAAGATAAGAAGTAAAAGATTTTATCAGAAATCAAATGCAATTGAAAACTTAAAACCAGTGAAAAAGAAGTTGTTTATTTTTGAAGATTGGTAAAATAATCTACTGACCAGACCTAACTGAAGGCAAAAAAGAAGATTCAAATTGCTATTTTCATAAATAAGAGAAGAACCATCACCCCGAGCCCATGAACAGGAAAAGGCTAATGATATATTATTAACAATCCTATGGTCATATATTAGATAACTTGGTTGAAGTGGGCCAATTCATCAACAACCACACAAGAAAAACCAGATTACCCTGATAGACCTGTATTTATTAAGGAAACTGAATGTCAGTAAGTCTCCTTTTAAAAGAGAAAGCACTTGGCACAGATCACTCTCTTGGTTGTTAAACCAAATATTTAAGGAAGATATTATACCAATTTTCCACAAAATATCCAGAAAATAGAAGTAAAGGGAATTCTTCCTATGAGACTCTTAGAGTCAGAATTACACTAATAATAAAACCGTATAAATACAAGAACACAAAACTATAGACAATATCGCTCATGAATATAAATGTAAAGTGAAATATTAACAGACTAAATCTGACAATGTAGAAATGGAATTATATACCATAATCAACTCATATTTATCCCACATACTTAGGGATAGTTCAACATTTTAAAATCAAGTAATGAAACTCATTATAAAGTACGTTTATAAAGCTATATGATCATATCATATAAAGTATGTGATACAACCAAATATCCATTCGTTGTATCAAATTTTGAACTATTCATATAGTTCAAGATGTTTTTAAGTCTTCTTGTAATTTCTTACTTGACTCATATTTCATTGGGAATTGTGCTGCTTAATCTTCATATATTTAGGAATTTCCCAGCTTTGCTTTTATTATTGATGTTTGCTCCAGTTCCACTGTGGCCTCAGACAATTAGTGACTTCTGTTCTTTTAAATTTGCTCAAATTTTCTAATTTCCTAGAATATTTGTTACAGTGGGGGGATGTTCCACACAAGCTTCAGATGAACATGCATTATGTAACAATGGATGAGGTAATACTTGAACGCCACCCAGAGTCATCTGATTGATGGTGCTGCTCTGTCTACCTGCTTTAAAGAGGAGACTGTTGGATCTCAGCTATGATTAGGGTCATGTTGAAATCTTCAACTATGCTAGAGAATATGTCTATTTCTTCTTGTAATCATATTTTTCCTTTATTTTTATCTCCTGTTGTTAAGCAAAGATACCTTAATGATTATTATGTTCTTAGGAAGTTGATTCTTTATTGGTAAGTAGCACATCTCTTTATTTCTGGTCATTTTTCCTGCTATGAAATCTCTTTTGTCTGAAATTCTATAGCCTTTCCAGTTTTGGCTCAATTAGTATTAGCCTGGGATGTCATTGCCTGTCATTTTACTTCTAATCTATCTGTGTCCTTATATTTAAAGTTCATTTCTTTTATACAGCATATAGTTCATAGAGTTGGGCGTTTTATTTCCCAATATACTCTGACGATCTCTGTTCTTTAATTGCTATAATGGAAGCATAGTTAAGGCAATTGTTGATATACTTGCTTAATTTTACTATATTTGTACAATTATCTATTGACTGATATTGATTGCTCTCATTGTCCACTTCCTTTTTAACCTTCACTTTGAACACTTGAACATTTTAATGATGTCATTTCTCCCCCGTCTCAACACACCAATTACACTTCTTTTATTACTTTTTGGTAGTCCTGTTAGGTGTAAATATGCATTTATAACCAATATAATAGCATTGCACCATTATAATGTTATATAGTGTCAAATAAAATTATACCATCTCACAGGCAGTGAAGATATCTTAGAAAAGGCCTTACCAATTTCTCCCTACCATCTATCTTTGTTGCCATTCATTTCAATTATCCATAATCATCTATGATTGCTTATTATATTTTTTCTATTATTATTTTGACCTAACTGAATGCGTTAGGTTGATCAGGACTAAAAAAATGAAATATTGTATTATGTTTGCATATGTGTGATGAAAATACCAGTAAAAGCAGCTTAAGGGAGGTGAGAGTCATCCTGATTCATGTTCTCAGAGAGTTTAATCTATTATTGCTTGGCCCCATGTTCTTGGGCAGAACATCAGATGGGCACAAATGGTAGAAGACATTTGTTCTCATTATTTTAGTTTAAATTTCTTTATTTTTAACCTCATGGACGACAGGGAGCATCATTGCCAAGAAAGGCAGAGGGTCCGGGTATAACTTTTAAAGGCCTGCCTCAAGTAACCTACTTTCTCCAGCCAAATTTCACTCCCCAAAGTTTCAAGAATCTCACAAAATGATGCCACCATCTGGGATCAAGCAGTCAACACAAGAGCCTGTTGGGAACATTTCATGTCTGGCCCATATAAATATTCAATTTTACCCTCATTGACTCCTTTTCTAATGCTCTTCCTTTCTTTAATGCATATTTGAGTTTTTGATTTATAGAATTAGTTTTAAAAACACTTCTTCCAAGGGAGGCTTGCTGAAGAGTTCCCTCGATTTCTGTTTGTCTGAGAGGGTCTTTATTTCTCCTTCACTCTTGAAGGATAATTTTGCAGGAGTCAGAATTTCAGTTTGGTGGAACTTTAGGATTCAGCATTTTAAATATTTCACATCACTCTTCTCTTTCTTTGTGATTCTTGAAGAAACATGTCCAGGAATTGTTAACCTTGTTCCCCTACATGCAGCATGTTCTCTCCAACCCTTGTCTCCTTTCAAGATGTGTGTCTTTCCTCCCCTGTGTCTTTTCCCAGCTACAACCTGGATGTGATATGCCTAGATCTCGGCTTCCTGGCATCTATCCTGTTTGAGTTTCTATGGACTTTTGGAAATGCCATAGTCCTTATTACCTACTATGCTTTTGTTCTGCTCCTCATGAAGATCCACTTTATATGGTTAGTTTACGGTTCTACATTGCTCTCATCTGTTTTCTTCTAATTTTTTCACTTGTTTTTCCATTTGGGAAATCTCTATGGACATATCCTCCAATTCACTGATTCTTTAGTTAGCTGTGTTCGAAGCACTGACTTCAAGTGTTATGCTAGAATCAACTGTATCCAAAGCATTTCAGTTTTATCCAGAAGACACGTAATTACAAGGAAAATGAGGAGGCTATTGTACAAAGGGGAAATGGGTTTGATACAGATAATAAGTCAACTACACATGCACTAATAAACAAGTCTGCCCTTATGATATCAGAAAGCCATAGCTGGAGTTCACTGGAAGAAACTTGCAGAAACTCAGGGTGGACAGAAGCACACATAAACGTTTGTACAGGGCAGGGAGCCAGGCAGCCCTTCCGGAAATGCAGGCTCAGTATGAAAACCTTGAGAGTACTTAGTGGATGTGACTCTTATGGTGACTTCCTGTCTGTGCCATCAGCACAGTGTCTAGTTGTGTACGCCTACTGAGATTAATTTATAGTAAGTTAAATTAAAAACCTAGTTCTTCTGTTGCATAGACACATTCCAAGTGCTCAGTAAGAACACATAGTCGGTAGTCACTCTAGTACATAGAACAGGACATTTACGACACTGTTAAGGGTCCTAGTACGCAGTACAGGATTAAACTATCACTTCAATCAGTTCAATTATTTTCCCAATAAACATGTGTGTTTGGAATTATATTTTTCTTTTGCTGGACAATTTAAAATAATGAGAAAAAGAAAATAGAGTTATTCTGCTAATGATAGATCCAATAGAGAATCTCCAACAAGAGGCTTCAGCTCAAGCCTCAAATTCAATTAAAAATGTTTGATTACCCATTGCTACACCTATTCCCATGTGTGCTTTCTTTTTCTTTCCCTCTAAGCATGCTCTGTCAAATTGGAAAATAAGTTGTGATTACTGGAATCTGGCCAAGTTGATTAACAGATGTCAATTAAATACCCGCTGACAGAAGAGAAAATGATACTGGTTAATTATTGCTATTGGACTCTGTGATCCCCAATTGGCATTATACAGACCTCCAACAGGGATTTGAGAAATTGCTCCCCAGTTGCTCTGTCAACCACCCACCAGGATCCTCTGAATGGTCCTGACAGTGTCAGGAGCCTGGAGATCCAGGATGGAATCTTCTTATACTTGATGAAAAAATATTTACTACTGCCACATCCTTGAGTGGTAATAGATGTTTCCTATGTTAAGGGAAATATGTCACAATGAAGATGTTCTTTGGGTTTTATAATGTAGAGATGAAGCTGGAATTTGAGCATCATTGCGCAGAAGAATTACTGAGACTCTTCTATGGTCAGAATCTCTGCTGTGAAACCACAACAAAGTTATTCAGGCTGACATCATGAGAACTGTGTGTGCTGTAGGAGGAAGGCCCCTCATAACCAAGAATAAACTGAGCATTAGTGAGATTTCTAATCATCCAAATGCTGCCAGTAAGTAGCAGATGTGGGGTGTAAATCTAGACTTGTCTGACACTAGTTTTGAGCTCCTTACCAGCATCCAAAGCTGTAAAATTTGCTGAACAAAGACAGAAGCTCAGCCCTTTGGTTGAGACTATCTCATCTGTTCAACTAGAAGTCTGAAGAGACTCTGCTGAAAGGCCTTGAGAGCTGAGACAGTGTAAAGTTGAGGTGTTTGCTTTTTTAAACCTTTGCCAGGAGCATGTATATAAGAATCTTGGTCACTTTTTACATACATCCATTGATTGAGACAGTCTCCTTTGGCAAACAATTATTGAGAGTTTATTGTGCATTGAAATATGGGATAGAGAGATAAATATCTAAAGCACAACCTGTTCTTTGAAATACCCACAGCGTCTTAGAGGAAACAGATGCATGGTAAACAGTAACAAAGCACATTGTCTCTGACAATGAGAGAAGGGTGTGTGGGGTGTCATGCAAGGACCGCACAGGCTAGGCAGACGGAAGCAGCAGCCAGGCACAGGCCATGGGGAAGTGCACCCTTCAGAAATTAAAATGATAATAGAATGAAGTAAAAATTATGTTTCCTTTTTTGTATTGAATCATTTTTGTTTCTCTAGACTGGTCTCACTATATAGCCCTGGCTGGCCTGGAACTCACTGTATAGACTAAGCTGGCCTCAAACTGACAGAGGTCTGCCAGTGTCTGCCTCTCCAGTGCTGGGATTAAAGGTGTTCGCCCCCAGAATATTACAGCAATTTTCAAAACTTTCAGTGATTAAACTCTTCTCCCTGACCCCAAATCATTTGTTGGACTACATTCTAAATAATTGCTGGGGTTACAGTTGAGTTTGAACAATATGTAAGTAGGAAATTAGCACATTGTTATTTGTTCTTTAAGAATCATTCTGTCCTCTACTGGTTAATTAAGTCCCAGTCATGCAGTCTGCCCTCTCTCCCAATCTCCTACCACAGGACAAATGACAGGATGGGAGTTGCTTCACACCATGGACAGAGACAGGGCCTCTGACATCCATGAGCTTGAGCGAACAGTGCATTCAAAGAGTTCAAGTAGTCATACCAGAGTCTCTTGAGGTGGGAACTTAGGACCAGGCATGGAAGGCAGAAACTTAAAGGTTTATGAATAGGAGAGGTCCTAGGTCAAGTGTGTTCACTGAAAACTGCACTGAAAGAATATGACCGTCCCAGCAGGCACATATTATTTTACCTTTGGATGTTTATTTTCAGTACTGGAGATAAATCCCAGAGCCTCTCTCATGCTAGACAAGCACTTTACCACGAAGTTATATGCCAAGCTCCAATTTTGAAAACTGAACAACTATTGCTAAAATAATTCCAGGCTTACAAAAGACTGGTGAAAAATAGCATGGAAATTTCTTTCTCTGTCTTTCAAAGTCCCCACCAGTTATATCTTAGTATGACTGACACAATACTATCAATATATCATTATTATTTAATCTACAGAATTATATTCAAATTTCCCCAACTTGTCTCTTTGGTCCAGGATCCGGTAAAGACTCTGATTCTCTGTTTAGTTATTAGGGATTTTGTCAGTCTCTCTTCCAATCTGGGAAAGTTCTCAGTTTTCTTGCTTTGTTGGCTTGTTTTCCCTGAGCTCAACACTTGTGCACAACATAGAAACTTACTTTATAGACCAACCCTCACTTTCAATTTGAGTTTTTTCTTTATGATCAAATTCTGATTTAAATGTTTTTAGCAAAAACATTACATAATTGTCTTTGCATACTTTTTTTCCCATGAACCACAATTTCAAGGTTTTTAATTTTTATAAAAACTTTATTGAGAATTTCATATATGCATATAAGGTGTTTTGATCAAATCCATGCCCACTCCCTCCCCTCCAACAGTCTCCCCTCTGAAGAGGTAACCCTAAAATCTTTTAAGGATTAGATACAAGCTCCCAAATTCTTTTCACATTGTGACATTTTTGGCTTTTGAAACAGAGTGTGTTGCTAACACGCCCAAGGACATTTTTACTTTTACCCCAGAACCTAGCTACATTTCTTTGGGGTCTTTTTACTCTAACTGCCTAGCCAATTCCTACCTCCTATTCTTATCACGCCATCCTCTGAAGGGGTTGCCCAAATTACAAATATGGAATAGGGATGCTGACCGCTCTGGCTTCTTCCATGCTGAACGGGGATGCAGGGTGAGGCAATTGGAGTACCCCTTCAGTGGATCTATCTAAAAGACCCCCAAATTGCATAACTCTTATCTCTAGGGGAAGTAAAGGCAAGAGTAATTAGCATTACAAGTTCTAGACAGGGAACTAGAAAAAAGTCAGAACAGGGCACTTTTCAAATGTACATATGAGAGTCCATTGGAGTTTCTTGACAAGGGCTTCCAAAAGCATCCCTCTATTGGGTTCTTCCTCATCTTTCTTTTGTCTTCCAAGGCTGGACTAGTTGGCTGGAAAGAGTGGCTGGATATTCAGGTGAGAGTCCAGTGACCCCGCTTGGTCCTCCTTTAATAAATGAGCACAACCATCAACAAACCCAATTGTGACTATGTGTAGGTACATTTGAACAGAGATATATTGATATGGTGAATTCCCTTCTTTTTTTTCCTTCATCCTTTCATCTGTTGGTAGTTAAGAAATATTTCAGGTAGAAATATTTTGAGACCCTATGAATACTGTGTTTTTCTCCATACTTCTATTCATTAATTTTAGTATCCATGTATACTTTTCCTTTCAATTTTATTATTTTTAAATTTTTATGTGTATGAGTGTATTGCCTGCTGTATGTAATTGTACCCATGTTGTGCAGTGCCTGAGGAAGTCAGATGAGGGTGTCAGGTTCCCCAGGAACTGGAGTTATGGTTGGTTGTTAGCTGCCATATGGGTGTTGGGAACCAAACCCAGTACCTCTGCAAGAGCAGCCAGTGCTCCTAACCTCTGAGCTGTCTTTCCAGCCCTGATGGTTCTTTTTTGAGACAATAATTACCACGATGTTTTTTCAAATGGTGATTTATCTTGTCTGTCACTTGTTATTTGTGTGTGCACATGTATGTGTGTGTGTGTACGTGTATGTATATGTGGTGTGTATTCTTGCAATGGCCCAATTGTGAAGGTCAGAGAACAACTTGAAATAATGGGTTCTCTCCATCTACCTTGTAGGTCCTGGTGATTGAACTCAGGTCCTCAGGCTTGGCAGCAAGTGCCTTTCCCCACTGAGACATCTCACCAACCTTCTCAAATAGAAATTTTTCTTTTTCTACTGTTCCTTCCATATGTGTCTGTTAGAGCTACACTTTTAAAAAAGCTGTTTCATTCATTCAATAATTTATATAATTGTAGAGTTATTATTTTAATCCAAGAATTATAATTTAGTGCAACTATTATTTATTTTGTTACTTTCCATACTTGGCCATTAGGAATCCTCCATGTTGGCTACCATGTCCTTTTTACATATTCCCAATTATTATTCAAGGTAACTAATAACACATACATTGTTAGGTATGTACTCTACTACTAGGCTATGCCCCAGCCCTTGGTTTATTTTAAGATAGGTTTGCATAATGTAGTTCAGGCTGGCTTGGAACTCACAAACATCCTGCCTCAGCCTCCTGAGTGCTGAGACTACAGGTTCCTACCACTATTCCTTGTCTTCTGTGTGAATCTTAATTTCCCTCTCCATCTCTCCCTCTTTTCAAAATTCTCCATCTGCTTTTTGTTTGTGGACTTTGTCTACTGTTTCTACTGGAGCTCTTAGAACAGTAATGGCAGCCATGTTTCAGTCCTACCTGATGGTTCCACCACCTGAATGACCTCTGACTCTGATTGCCTGATTGCTTTCTTTCTTGCCAGAGGATTGTGTTTTCCCGGTTTTTAGCATCATGCCATTTTTGTTGGAGGATGGACATTCTGTGTACACCAGTAGTGGTGGGTCACTAGAGCTGGTCTTCAGGCAACCTAGTTAGGACTTGAGTTGGGTTCAGTTTTATCACCTCTACACCTACTCATAAGGTTGTCTAGTTATAAAAGTGCTTAGCATTTTCGTGCTCAGATGGGAGCTCTGACATTAGAAAACGTAGCTCAGTGCTCCTAGTCCACCCTCAACTGTTAACCTTCCCATGTACCACAGAGTGCCAGCTCCACCCTTCCATAGCACAGTCATTTCATTTCATTTGTGTTGTAGTCTTCCCTATTTTTTTCTTTCAGGTTGCTACTGTTCAGTGAATATTTACTTTCCTTACCACCCTTCTTTTATTTTTATTCATAAGCCTACTTCCATTTCCTTCAATAGTTGCTGTCGATATTTTTTAACTTCTAAAAAGTTGCACATTCATTATCATTCTTTACTCTTTACAAATTCCACATTCCAGTTTTTTTTTAATTTTCACTTTAACTGTTTTCTTTTAAATTCTGAATTAAGAGGATTTTTAAAAGATCTTTTATTTTCTTAATGATATTTAAGTGTGAAAATTTTCATGATGATTAGACATTGTATAGCTGGGCATAGGGACCTGTGCCTATAGGTCTTACTACCAAGGAGGCTGAGGCAGGAAAAGCATGTGAGCCCAGGAGATTAAAGCCAGCCTGGGCAACACAGCAAGACCTCATCACAAAATAAATAAGTAAATAAATAAGAAAGTATTGTTTATTTCTCCATATGAAGCTTACTACTTCTTTGTGATCTAAATAATCTTAATGCAGGATCAATTTTGTGATGGTTGTACAGCACTTTTTATCAGTGTATAATATGTTATGTGTGTGTGTCTTTGTGAGTCAAATTGTAAGTCTTTTTCAAACTGATATGTGTGGTCTCATTATCATTGTAAATATTTCATATTATTTATTCTATGTCTATGAGACTTTTGCCTGCATGTATGTAAGTGCACCACATGCATGCAATGACTGCAGAGGCCAGAAGAGGGCATTGGATCCCCTAGTATTGTAGTTATAGATGGTTCTTAGCCACCATGTGGGTGCTGGGAACTGAACCCTGGTCCTCTGGAAGAACAACTACTTTCTTAACTGCTGAGCCATCTCTCTAGTCCCATCCTTCTAATATTTTATAATTATGTTATATTATCTTTGTTAATTTACTTGATTTATAATCTTTGTTGTTTTTTTTAACATGATGATAACTTTGAAAAAAAATTTGCTTTCTCTGTAGCTTTCGATGTGTATATTTTAATGCCTTTGATCGTTGGTTTTCTTTTTGCACATTTCTTTAGTGCTTTTTTTATTCATTAATCTTTTACTTTTTTATTATATTTATTTGTTTGTTGGGGCGCATGTGTGGGGTGAATACAGGTCACAGGGTGTGCATGGAGGTCAGAGGACACTTTATGAAGCCAGTCCTCTTTCTCTCTCTCTCTGTCAAGTTTCTGAGTTGGCTTTCAGTCAGTTAAACCTTCTTTAATATATTTCTGAGAAGTGCTAATGGTTACAACTTCATTAAAATCTGTTATGTTTAAAATCGTTTCTCTGGCATCTTTTGCTTGACTGGCAATAAAAATAGCTGCTTCACACATCCTTTCATTGAATTCCTTTAAAAATGTGATTCTGTTATTACCTTGAGAAGTCTAGTTCCAGTCAGCATTTTTGACATTGTAACTTATTCAGTTCGTTTTACATAGGAGCATGGATGGCTTTTTGATTTTTTTTTAATGGCTAGTAATTTCACAAGTTATGTCTCACTGGGGCTGGAGAGATGGATCACCAGTTAGGAGTTTGGGCTGTGCTTGCAGAGGACCCAAGTCCATTTCCCAGCACCCACATCTGGTAGTCTACAACTATGTGTAATTCCAGCTCCAGGAGACTCGACACCCTCTTCTGACCTGTTCAGACACCAGCAGTTACACACACACACACACACACACACACACACACACTTAAAATAAAATGTAGTGTTATAAAGGGGGAAAGGTGAGTAATAGAGTAGGAAGGATTACTTGGGGTGGGGAAGGTGAGGGCAGGGTAGAGGACAGAGTACAGTGAGGCATGACTAACACTAAAGACCTGTAGAAAAAGCCATATGAAATCCTACCATTATAGAAGCTTCTCACAGTATATACATATATATTATAAAAGGAGATCAAAAGAAGTTACCTTATAACAAGGGGACACTGCCCCTACTAGAAAACCTAGGCTAACAAAATAAAAGCCCAGTCCCAGGAACGGACTCCTTTCTTTTGAAACTTCCAACCAGGGATCCCATTGACCCTTAAACATTACTGGCCACTGCCCCTGTTCTTTGTCATTCACCAGAACTCCACAGTAAGACCCTACTGATAAAGATGCTATATAATTCATCTGTAGAAAAATAAAGGAGAAATCAAGCTGGTACTGACTTCAAAGCCTCATCTCTACTGACTAGCTGTCATAGTGCTGGAAGATGCTATGCATGCTACTAGAAAGAAAAAATAATCAGGACCCTTACCCAGCTTTGAATCATGCATGCTTAAACAACTGGCCTGGTAAGATATGAGCTCTGGTGCTATGGTCACATGAATATTATGGAGGTAACCAATCACTTTCTAATTGGATTTAAGGTTCACTTCCTAAGTCAGGACCCATACCTGACATTAATATCAGGCTTAGGAATCTGTGGCTACACAAGCCACGGGCCATGGAGGAAAGCCTGATACTATTAGTCTGCTAAATAGGTATAATATTAAAGTGACTCCTAATGACTTACTGTTATATCCATAGATTAATGCATCTCTCAGCTCTCACCAGAGAAACTCCCTTATGCAGCAGATGGTGATTAACACAGAAACCCTTAACTTGCCAACATACAGATAATAACAGACTGCAAAGTGATTATCCCTAAATTAGACACTTGTATCTCTGCCTCCAAAGTTTCAGGGATCATTGTTGAAAAGGAAGCAGAAAGATTATAAGAGCCAGAGGAGGTGGCTGACCACAAGGAAACAGAGTTTTCCAGACAGCTTGGAAGTTACTCATATTGATCTCACAGCAATGGTGACAGCATGCACAAGTGCCACATAAGCTCAGACCAGACAAAATCCCAGCACAGACCTGGGGAAGTAGGTAAGAAACCTCAATCCTACCCAAGGAACAATTGGCAACTGATAGCTGCTGGGAGGAGGAGAGCCATTCTCCTTAAATGATGTGACTCTTGGTAGTTTGACTAGGCTCTGAGGATGGAACCACACTAAAGGACATTTGGGGACACAAACTTGACTCTATAGGCCTTAATATATATAATAGAGTACATGAAATTGGGTAGGGGTGTATGAAATTTGTAAAAATTCAATTAAAATGTCCTTGATAAAAACCAAATAAAACAAAATTTTTTAAATGTCAGTATTTATCATTCTTGGTTAATTTCCAAAAATACTCATGGGCCTGCCTTTTCAATATATGGATTAAAATTTTGTTTTGTTTCTGGAAAATTCTACTGAATTACAGTTTTATTAGCTCTGTTGTGTTATTTCACTTTCATTGACCAAAATCTCCAATTATACGTATGGTGTTTATTCTGTGTCTCCTATTGTCAATGCTTTTTCTATGAGATTTTCATCTTTATATCTCATTTTCACCCTGTTATTTTTATTCAAAGCCCTTTACAATTTTTAAAATTTATTCCTTTGAGCATCTTATACGTCTTTGTCTTCCTTTCCGAAGTAATTTGAATTTCCCCTCTTCTTTCCCTGGTTCAATCAACTGTCTTGATTTTTTTCCCTGCTTTTGTACTTGATTGCTTGTTTTTTTTTTTTAATTTCTTCTTTAAATTAACTTGCTTCATATTCCCAAATGCTTATGTGAATGTATCTAATTAACTTTGCAAGGTTATTTTATGGTTGGTTATCTTTGATGGCTGATTTTTTTTTTTTTTTTTTTTTTTTTAAAAAAAAAAAAAAACTTTTTGAGACAGGGTCTCCCTGTAGCCCCAGCTATCCTGGAACTCACTATGTAGACCAGGCTGGCCTTGAACTCACAGAGATCAACCTGCCTCTGCCTCCCGAGTGCTGGGATTAAAGGCATGTGCCACCACACCCAGCTGATGGCTGATTTTTAAGAGAGAGACTTTTCATAAGTTAGAATGTGCTAGCTCTTATTTTCTGACTTTTAACTGTATCATTTAATTGATTTCAATTTATTTTTTAAAAGTTTGTTATGTTTTGATTGTTTCTAATTTAATGCTGTCTTCCTGTGCAAGTACAGCAAAATCCACACACATGATATGGGGAAGATGTTCCATGTATCATGTTTTGGGAGTGTTTGGTTTGGTTAGGTTTTGAAAAGACCTAACACTGAGGCTGGAGAGATGGTTCAGCAGTTCAGTTCCCAATACCTATATGATGGATAACAACTGTCCCTAACTGCAGTTCCAGGGGACCCAAAACACTCTTCTGACCTCCACAAGCATTGCACATATATGGCATACTTACATACATGCAGACAAAATACTCATACACAAACAATATAATAAATCTTTTTTTTAAAGACCTAGCATTTTCATTTTCATTTTTTCCTTCTTTACCACATCATTTTCCAAGGACTTCCTGTCCTTCCTCTCTGTCTGCCTTTTAATTTTTTTATTTTAATTTTATGTGTATGAGTGTATTGCCTGCATGTATATGAGTGCACCTGTGTCATGCAATGCCGCGGAGGTCAGATTCTCCTGGAACTGGAGTTAAGGATGCTTTGGAGCCGCCATGTGGGTGCTGGGAATCGAACCCAGGTCCTCTGCAAGAGCAGGCAGTGCTCTTAACTGCTGAGCTGTCTCTCCAGCCCCTTGTCTGCCTTTTAAAGATGACTATTACAAATCAGTGTACTTTTAGGACCTTTCTTTGTTGTCATCAGAAATCAGATCTATCTAAATAAAGTTTGGGTATTTTTGCTATTAAGGTGGACTCTTTCTGGCAGTGGATTTCAACAAATTTATATCTTTCTTTATATTTTTATGTCATCTTTCTTTTACTTCCTTTCTTCCTTTCTTTCATAGTTTTTCCTCAAAGTGATCTTTCATTACGAAAAGCTTTTGGTGAAAGCATGAATGGCAGTTCATTGTTTCTTTCTACAGAGAGTTATTCTGAAGTTTGGTAAATCTCTCTTATAATTGACATTGTGCGTCTGTGTAGTTTTAGTTTTTACTGTTCTCTGTTGTTTATATAAGATATTCAGGAAGATGTATACCTACTTTGCTGCTATAATTTTTAGCCACCCAGAAATTCCCATATGTCATTGTAGAAAACATTCTCCCATTTTTTAATCAAAGATAAAATGTCTGAGGCTATACAAGAAGCTCTCGAATCATCAGCTGTCTAGTAAAGAGTTGCCAAGGGCAATATAAGGCTGTAGTTAGGAGCCCAGACTGCAGGATAAGGTAAATCTGGTTTCAAACTTTTCTGGTTTTTTAGCTGTGTGACCACATCGCATAACTATCACAACCCCTCATTATCTTTGCCCAGCAAATAGAGATTATAGTTCTCACTTCATCACTTTATGGGGAAAGTTAAATGAGATAAACTATAAAATGTCTGCAGTATGTTCTCTAACATAGCATGCCACAAGAAATATAAATGAAAGTCTTTCCCCACCAGCACAAAAATGTTCCTTACAACTTTTCCCTGGATTTTCCTACAATGTCCCACTGTCTAGAGTTAGAAAGAACTTTGACCAACCAATCCTGCCTCATTAAAAGAATAGATGCATTTACCTATCATGTCTTATATATGATCCTAATTTTTCAAGATATCAAAGTAATATTTCAAAACCCTGAGAATCTTACCTCCTCTCAGACACTTATATGCCTCCACATGTTCCCCAGATGTGAGTCTCATCCGTGGGGTGGCCAGTTGTAAACAAAGAGAAAACTTACCATCTCCCAAGAAGCCTATGTTTTCTGTGGTGTCTCCAGCAAATCCCAACTTATATTGACCTGACCTCTCACTCTCTTCAACTTCCAGCCACTGGATCCAATCCTACCAAATTAAAGTCACAATAGCCCAGTATCCTGTGCACTGCTGCCTTACTGAAGCTGGTTAAAACCAAATGCTCTAGGGCTGACAAGATGGCTCAGTGGGTAAAGGTGCTTGCCATCAAGTCAGGCAACCTGAGTTCAATCCCTGCAACCCACATCGTGGAAGGAAAAAGCCAATGTCCAGAAGTTGTCCTCTGACCTCCATGTATGTGTCATGGCATGCCCACCTCTCACAACACAATAAATGGATAAATGTAACAATAACTCAAAATGTTCCTGCAAGCCTTTCTTCTCTAGTTGTTGAGCCCTTATTGTTTGGGGGACTAGTTCTGCTCTATTTGCATATCTCCAGATGCCCTCAGATGGAAACACTAGAGTGGGGACCAGGGCGTTCTTGTCTAAGACAGAATTAATTTAGGAAACAGCACCCTAGACCTTTTGCTTTTCCAACCCAATATTTTCACAGTCCATGCCATCTCTTCCAGCTTCATGCATCTTTGTGTATCTTAAAGTGATTCTTAAATCATCTTCTCTGTGCTATACATCTTTTTAAAAATAATTTATTGAGAATTTTATACATGCCTATAAGGTGTTTGGATCAAATCCATGTCCACTTCCTCCCCTCCAACTCCTTCCATATGTCACCATCCCTTTTTTTCTGATAAGTTCATGTACTCTTTCTTATTTATTTATTTATTTATTTATGTTAAGAGGCCCAAGGTCATTGCGAGCTTTAGCCAAGAAACTGGCTAAATTTCTTTGGGGTCTTTTACCCTAACTGCCTAGGCAATTCCTACCTCCTATTCTTATCACACCATCCTCTAAAGAGGTTAACCAAATTGCCAATAGGGAATTGGGACACAGACCTCTCTGGCTTCTTCAATGCTGAACAGGGATGCAGGGTGAGGCAATTGGAGTTCCCCTTCAGTGCTCATTCACTGCTAGTGGGATTGCAAAGTTGTGCAGCCTCTATGGAAAAGAGTGTGGAGAACTCTTAAAAAACTAAACATGAACCTACCATATGACCCGGTTATACTACTCCTTGGCATATACCCAAAGGACTCATCCTATTGTAGAGACACTTGTACAACCATGTTTGGTGCTGCTCTTTTCAAAATAGCTAAGAGACGGAAGCA
>NW_008352659.1:4408775-4435448 GCF_000622305.1 Nannospalax galili | reverse complement strand
GCAGTTTCTGGCTAGGAATGAAATCATCAATGAGAAATAATTGTCTAAATAACTTTTTATACAGACTTAAGCCTAATTTCTGGGAAGTATAATCTCTTGAACTCTTAAAGAAATATACTGATGACTTTACTCTTTGCTTATACTTTCCTTTTGGGTGTTTAAGACCATACAGTTAGCCCAAATAAATCAATCTATTTTTACACTTAAGGTCATTTGAGGATCTGTTCTTTGGGGGTCACATGGGCTTGGGAGGAGATCATGGCTCCTTTCTTTTACCAGTTCCATCTATGTGAAGATAAGTCAAATGTCCTGCTCAACCATGTTTGGTTTCACTTAGAAGCATGGATGAGATGTTTCCTCTAAGTTGACCCTCCTCTTTGTAGACTGGACACTAGTTCAAGTCCATCTCATGGGGTCTCCATGGCCTCCTTGAACAAGAGGACAGATGACTCACCACAGTTACAGGACATTTTGAGAGATGTCCCATAGTCCCCTGGAACTTAGTCACCCTTGGAGGGCAAGGGGCAAATTGTCCTTTAAGTCCCTCTTAAGGACAAGTATAAGCCTCAAACTATGGCTGTTAAACATCCAATAAGGTCAGTTCCACCAGTCTGGTACTTTTAATTATTATGTGCTATGTAGATAAAGCTTGGGTAAAAAAATAAATACAGATAAACCTTGACTAGATATATATTTTGTTCCTTAAACTAGGTGATTATACTATGACCATAGAAATTTTAAGATTATGTGTGTATTATTTTTGTCTCATCCTTTATATAACAAACCTACACAAACCCTCATCACTTGCTTAGGCTTTCTGATTTTTTCTATTTTGGAAAATATCTCCATTCACATATCCTTTTAATGTCTTTTACATTCTCATTTTTAAAATAAAAATAATTATGAGGACAATAGATGAAATATTAACAAATAAAATTTCCATCTGTTGTGAGACTTCTTTTCCTGGGGATGCTAAGCAATGCTTATTCCCTTTTAAGGTTCTAGTGTCAAGCCAATGTTTGATTAAACTTTTACTGTGGAACCAATTAATTTATTGAGCTTACTTACCGAGATAACTGAGGGGTTGCTGAGGCCTATGTATGACGTGAGGGTATGCACACTGGAAAACCTTCACCCAGCATGGGTCATGCCTTCCCTTCTTAGCCTTCCCCAGATTGTACACTTTAGCCTTCCTCAAATCCAGGAGGCCATGTGTGACTAGGGCCAAATTACATACAGTTGGCTGGGAAGAGGGGCTGGATACTCCGGTGAGGATCCAATGACCCTGCTTGGCCCTCCTTTAATTGAATGAGCACAACTGTCAACAAACCCAGTTGTGGCTATGTTTAGTGACCAGGCTCAGCTGAAGTTGTGATGATGGTAGTTATTTCATGCAGAAAGGACTGCTGTATAGCATCATCTTATTAAAAGGAGCTGGAATTTAAAAGGATTTGGTGCTAGGAGCCACATATGAGGGAGAACATATGTCGTTTGTTTTTCTGAGTCTGCGTTATTATAACAATTTCTAGATCCATCCATTAACCTGCAAATTTCATTATTTCATCTTCCTTTACTGATAAATAGAACTCCATTGTGTAAATATTCCACATTTTGTTAAGCACTTGTCTGTTGAGGGGCACTTAGGTTGCTTCCATCTCTTAGCTATTGTGAAAAGAGCAGCAATAAACATGGCTGTACAAGTGTCGCTACAATAGGATGAGTCCTTTGGATATATGCCAAGGAGTGGTATAGCCGGGTCATATGGTAGGTTCACTTTTAGTATTTTAAGAGTTCTCCACACTGCTTTCCATAGCGGTTGCATGAGTTTGCAATCCCACCAGCAGGGAATGAGTGTTCCCCTTTCTCCACAGCCTCACCAGCATTTGGTATCATTTGTTCTCTTGAGCCTAGCCAGTCTCATTGGGGTAATGTGACACCTTAAGGTGGTTTTGATTTGCATTTCCCTAATTACTAACGATGTTGAACACTTTTTGAGATGTTTCTTAGCCATCTTTATTTCTTCCTTTGAGAACTCTCTGTTTAGATCTTTAGCCCATCTTTTAATTGGGTCATTTGGTTTCTCGTTTCTTTGTTTTTTGAGTTCTTTATATATTCTGGATGTTAAACCTCTGTCAGATGTGTCACTGGTGAAGATGTTTTTCCAATTCTGTCAGTTTTCTCTTCCATTTTTTGATTGTTTCTTTTGCTGTACAGAAGCTTTTTAGTTTAATGAGGTCCCACTTACTGATCGCTGACCTTAATTCCTGAGCAACTTCTGTCTGATTTAGAAGATCCTTTCCTACATCTATATCTTGTAAGTTACTGCCAATATTTTCTGCTAATAGTTTCACGGTTTCCGGCTTCACATTGAGGTCTCTGATCCATTTGGAGTTGACTTTTGTGCAAGGCAAAAGATAAGGATCTAGTTTCATTCCTCTACAGGTGGAGATCCAATTTTGCCAGCACTATTTGTTGAAGATGCTGTCTTTCCTCCAATTGTATGTTCTTGGCACTTTTGTCAAATATCAGGTGGCTGAAATTGTGTGTACTCGGGTTTGAATCTTCAATGATGTTCCATTGATCTATGTGTCTATTTTTGTGCCAGTACCATGCTGTTTTTATGACTATAGCTCTGTCGTATACTTTGAGATCTGGTATACTAATCCCCCCAGCATTGTTCTTTGTGTTCAGGATTGCTTTGGCTATTTGGGATCTTTTGTGCTTCCATACAAATTTAAGGATTTTTTTTTTCTAATTCTGTGAAGAATGTCATGGGGATTTTGATTGGGATTGCATTGACTCTATATATTGCTTTTGGTAGGATGATCATTTTCACAATATTAATTCTTCTAATCCATGATCATGGGCAGACCTTTCATCTCCTGGTGTCTTCCTCAATCTCTCTTTAATGATTTAAATTTTTCATTGTAGAGATCTTTGGTGTCTTTGGTCAGATTTATTGCAAGATATATAAATAGCAGCAATTGTGAATGGGAGCATTTCCCTGTATTCTTTCTCCAATTGCTTGTTATTCATATATAGAAAAGATAATGATTTTTGTAGACTGATTTTACAACCTGCCACTATACTGAAAGTGTTGGTCAGTTCTAGGAGTTTTCTGGTGGAACTTTTGGGATCTCATGTATAGTATCATATCATCTGCAACAAGTGATAGTTTGACCTCTTCTTTTCCATTAGTACTCCTTTAATTTCCTCCTCCTGTCTTATTGCCCTAGCAAGTTTCAAGCACTATGTTGAAAAGTAGTGGAGATAGTGGACATACTTGTCTGGTTCCTGATTTTAATGGGAATGCTTTCACTTTTTCTCCATTTAGAATGATGTTGGCTGTGGGTTTGTTATATATGGCTTTAATTATGTTGAGATATGTTCCCTCCAGTCCAATTCCTTCTAGGACTTTGAACATAAATGCATGCTGAATTTTGTCAAAAGCCTTTTATGCATCTATGGAGATGACAATGTGGTTTTTGTCTTTGAATCCATTTATGATGACAATGTGGTTTTTTTCTTTGAGTCCATTTATATGATTAATGATGTTTATTGAGTTTCATATATCCCTGCATCTCTGGGATAAAGCCTACTTGATGATGGTGAAGATCTTTCTGATGTGTGTCTGTATGTGGTTTGCATCTATGTTTGTTAAGGATATGGGTCTATAGTTTTCTTTTTTGGTTGTGTTTTTACCCTGTTTGGGTATTAGAGTGACGCTGGCTTCATAGAAGGAATTTGGGAGTTCTCCCTCTGTTTCTAATGTTTTGAATGATTTAAGTAGTATTGGTTGGAAATCCTTAAATGTCTGGTAGAATTCTGCTGTAAATCCATCTGGGCCTGGACTTTTTTTAGTTGGGAGGCTTTGTATTATAGTTTCAATTTCCTTATATGTTATGGGCCTTTTTAAACTATTTATCTCTTCTTGGTTTAATTTTGATGGTTCCCATAATTTCAGATATCCATTTCTTTTAGATTTTCAGATTTAGTAGCATATAGGTTTTTAAAATATTCCCTTATAATGGTCTGGATCTTTTTGGTGTCTGTTGTAATGTTTCCACTTTCATCTCTGATTTTGTTGATTTGGATTTGCTCTTTCCTTCTTTTGGTTAACTGGGCTAACTGGGCTTGTTTAGCTTTTCAAAGACCCAGCTCTTAGATTCATTCTTTACATGTTTTCTTTATTTCTATTTCATGAAGTTCTGCTCTGATTTTTGTTACTTCTTCTCTTCTGCTGGGTTTGGGATTCATTTGTTCTTGCCTTTCCAGTGTCTTGAGTTGCAGTGTTAGGTCATTTATTTGGGCTCTTTCTAACTTTTTAATGTAGGCACTTAGAGCTATAAACTTCCCTGTTAGAACTGTATTTAAAGTGTCCCAGAGGTTTGTTGTATTGTCCTTTTCGTTGAATTCCAGGAATTCTTTTATTTCTTTCTTAATTTCTCCTTTGACCCACTCATTGTTTAGGAGTGTGTTATTCAATCACATAAGTTCCTATAGTGATTAGTGCTTTGTCCAGTGTTGATTTTGAGGTTTATTGCATTATGGTCTGATAGAATGCATGAAATTATTTCAATTATTTTGTATTTGTTGAGGTTTGTTTTGTGGCCCGGTATGTGGCCAATTTTTGAAAAAAATCCATGGCATGTTGAGTAAAAAGTGTATTCTTTAGTGCTTGGGTGGAATATTCAAAAGATGTCTGTTAGGTCCATTTAATGTATGGTATCGTTTAATTCTGATGTCTCTGTTCATTCTTTGTCCAGTTGTCCTGTATAATGGAGACAGTGGGGTATTGAAGTCCCCTACTATTACTGAGTTGGGGTTAATCTGTGTCTTAAAGTCCTGTGGTGTTGTTTTTATGAATTTGGGTGCATCAGAATTTGGTGCATAGATGTTAAGGACTGTACTATCTTCTTGGTTGATTGTTCCTTTGATCAGATGAAGTGACCCTGCTTATATCTTCTGATTAGTTTTACTTTGAAGTCTATTCTGTCAGATATTAAAATTGCAACCCCTGCTTGTTTCTTAGTGTCATTTGCTTTGAATATTCTTTCCATCATTTTATCTTAAGGTAGTGTCTGTCCTTGAAGGTGAGATTGGCTTCTTACAGATGATGAAGAGATGGATTGTCTTTCTTAATCCATTCACTTAGCCTGTCTCTTTTGACTGGGGAGTCCATTGATATTTAAGGCTATTATTGAAAGATATGTATTGGTTGCTGTCATTTTGATTGCTGTTTGTTGTTCTCTATCTAATTTTTTGTTTCCTTGATTATACGTTTATTTTCTTTTGTTGCCCCTGGGGTATAGTTGTTTCTCTCACTGCTCTCTGAAGTGCTTCAAGTATTCTTTGAAGGGCTAGTTTTGTGAACATGTATTCTTTCAGGCTATTCATGTCATGGAAGATTTTTCTTTCTACCTCAACTATAATAGACATTTTTGCTGCATAAAGTCTTCTTGGCTGGCATCTATTATCATGTAGAACTGGAAATACCTTGATCCAGGCTCTTCTGGCTTTCATAGTTTGCATTGATAAGTCAGCTGTAATTCTGATGGGCTTTCCTTTGTCTGCCACTTGTGTTCTTTTGCTGCTTTCAGTGTTCTCTCTTTGTTCTGTTTGCGTGTGCTTCCTGTATTTGTATGGGGATGTTTTTCCTTAATTCTAGAAAATTCTTTTCTACAATCCTGTTTAAGATCTGTTCAGTATCAGTAACCTGAAATTCTTCTCCTTCCTCTATTCCTATGATCCATGGATTTGGTCTTTTCATGGTGTCCTTCATCTCTTGCATATTCCATTCCTTTGTTTTTTTTATTTTCCGTAATCTTTGCTTGAGTGGTCCAATTCTTCAACTTTATCCTCCAGTGCTGATATTGTTTTCCATTTCATTCATTCTAGTGGTGAGGCTTTCCCGTTGTTTCAAGTTGGCTTATTGAGTTTTGCACTTTCTTCTTCATTTCTACCTCAGTTTTCTTCAATGTTTCTTTCTTATGAATTCATTCAGAACTTTATCCCTGTCTTCTTTTAGTTATTTCTTTGTTCATGTGTTCTTTAAATTCATTGAATTCCTTGATCATGTTTATGATTGTTCTTTTAAATTCGGTGTCCTGGGTTATCTCTAGGATGTTCTCCCTGTAAAACTCTTCTATGGGATTGGTGGAGTTTGGTGGGGACATAGTGCTTTTGCTTTCCACTTTATTATTCTTTCATTGTGGTTTTGGCATGTGAATTTCTTTTGTTTATGATTCTGATATGAGAATTAAGTTGAAGCATGCTTCTGTTTGTATTATCCAGGTGTCTTGATCCTTTATTGGTTGTATAAAACTGGTTGGTACAGGATTCAGGTTCTCTCAGGTTTAATTTGGAAGGAATTGATGGCTTCAGGAGTACCCACAGAAGCCCAATTCAGGTTCCAGTCTGGGTACACTCAGGCTTCCTTCACCACAGGGAGGCAGGATCCAGGTACTCTCAGACAGTCCCCAGTGCTCTCAGCCCCTATGCCAGAGGGAGGCCAGAACTCAGCACTCTCTGCTGAGTTCAGAGCTGCTACACCAGTGGAGGTTGAAACCCACCCTCTTGGGCTATCTGTTAGGATCTCAGCCTTAGCCTACCAAAGCCAGTTCTGCCCTGGGGTCTTGGGAGAGGCCTCATGAAATCCCAGGTAGGGGGATGGGTATGGAGCAATTAGGGGAAGCTAACCACCGTGTGGAGACAGGATCTGGGGGCTCTCAGGCAGTCCCCTGTGTTCTCAGGCCCTATGGCAGGGCAGAGGGAGGTCAGAGGGAGGACAGAACTTGACACTCTCTGGCGGTCTGCTGAGATCAGAGCCGCTACACCAGTGGAGGTTGAAACCCACCCTCTCCTGTGCTGTACATCTTTATAAAGTTACCACAGCACAGCTCTACTGTTATCAAAAGTCCTGACAGTGCCTCCCACAGTCCTCGGCCCTGACTCATCTAAGTGTACCCATAGTACACCTTGAACACGGACCGACAACTAACTATCCGAGCCAAGGCTTCTCTGTTCCTTTGTTTGCAGTCTGAATTCACTTCTTTGTATGCTTTGCTTCAGCCCTCCGCACACTCTGGAAGCACTAAACTGCCCGAACTTTCCTCCCGCCTGTCTAACCAGCCTTTCTTTGCCTCTTTCAGTGACTCTCCCCAAGCATTCCTCAAAACACTCTATTTTGCCCCCATATTCCCTCTTTTGGGTGTTTTTCATCCATTCTCATGACTTTAACTACAGTGACATATTTCCAGTCTCAAAATGCCATCTCCAAGTCTAAGCTCTGCTCCATTACATCTGACAAGTCACCCGTTAACAGCGAGTATGCAGTGCTTCCAACTCATTGTGCCTTTCATAAACTAATATTGTACTTCCTACATCATCTGTCCTTGCTACCTCTGAGAGCATCTTTCCTCTTTGAATTTCCCAGCTAGAAGTCTGAGAATAATTTCTAGTGCTATTAATATCTGGATTTATATAAGCTCATGTTGCATAGCATCAAATCTCCCCATACCAGTCTCAAAGCATAGAGGACCATCTCCTGCTCACCCCAGACGAGTAATTTGCTCCAACTCTACCTCCAGCTCTGCATTCTGCCCTCCACTAAATCTCATGAGCTTCTCACCTCACTGATCTATGACCTTACTTTTACCTTTGGATAATCTTCCACACTTGGCTCTTAGAGACGGTTTCCATGGTAATAGTCTTGGCTATCCTTTTAGACAACATTTCTCCTTTGACTCTGTTGCCTTGGATAGCACTGTGCAAATTCTTCTCAAGGTCCTACGTTCCCCCAAGACCAAATTTCTTGGAACAGATGCTGTGGTAACCCTCCAGCCATATTTGCCCTGTCCCTGAGAGAAGACACTTGACAGATTCTATTTATAAAACATTACTTACATCTTTATCCTTCTCTCTTTTCCCTGACCAACCGTAATCCAAATTTTTATTTTATTTTATTGCCTGGAACTATTATAATAGTCTCTGCCTACTCTTCTTGTCTCTAAACAGCTAGATGATTGTATTATTCCTAGGCTTAAAGTCCTGTGCTTAATTGCTCTGTATTTCTAAGACTAGTAAATCGAAATCTTTTCCTTTCCATACAAATTCCTTTGTGTAACCCCATGCACCTTACCAGTCTTTCTCCAACCTTTCCTCTTCGCTCTCTCTCTCTCTCTCTCTCTCTCTCTCTCTCTCTCTCTCTCTCTCAGCTCCCCACCCTGACTCCATAGTGCCTTCCCCAACTTTCTTACCTAGAATTTTTTTTTTCTTGGTCTTTTTGAGACAGGGTCTCCCTGTAGCCCCAGCTGGCCTGGAATTCACTATGTAGACCAGGCTGGCTTTGAAATCACAGAGATCCACCTGCCTCTGCCTCCCAAGTGCTGGTATTAAAGTTGTGCACCACTGCACCTGGCTGATATTCTTTAAAATATATATTTATTATTTTTATTTTATGTGTATGAGTGTATTGCCTGCATGTATGTAAGTGTACCTGTGTTGTGCAATACCCATGAAGGTCAGAAGAGGGCATTGGATCCCGTGGAACTGGAGTTACGGATGATTTTAAGCCACCATGAGAGTGCTGGGAATTGAACCCAAGTCCTCTGCAAAAATAGTCAGTGCTCTTAACCACTGAGCCATCTCCCTAGTCCTCTTACCTAGAAATACTTAACTGTGTAGTCCCTAAATCTCCTGTTTTCTGTCAGGTTCTGTGGCCTCTTTGTCATACAAAAAAAAAAAAAAAAAAGCCACTTTCACCTTTGTCCTATTAATTAGAGCACATAATCTGTTCACCTATGTTCACCTACATCCGTGTACCCACATGGCTGTCTTCTTTACCACACTACAAGTTCTTTAAATAAGGGGACCCTGCCAGTTCTATAATTTTTCCCACAGCTAGGGCTCAGCATGACAAATACAAAGCACTCCAGCATTACTAGTTGGCTGCGTGGAAGTAGGGCTCTGCAAACTGGAGGCAGTTGCCTAAATCCATTGTCCCACTTACTTTGTACATAAAAGTTTCCTTGAAATACAACCCACTCCTATTCCTTTATACATTACCCTCTTTCTGTTGCAATAGTGTTGATAGAATCCAAATAAACTTAAATTCTACTCTCCGGCCTTTTATAGAAAACATTTTGATGGCCCCTGCTGTGGGTCATCAAGATGTTCTCAGTAAATATTAAACTTTTTTTTCATTAAAATAACATTTTATTCCTCATCGTCGCCTCACAGTTTCACTAATAGAAAAAGTAATCATGCTAGTTCCCATGCTTTTCACGGCATTAAATACAGAAAGTGCCAGTAAATGAGGAAGACTATAAGTTCTGTCCAAGAATATTTCAAACAATCCCCCCCACTCCGTTTCCTTCTCTAGTTCCGTTCTCTGCCTCAAGGTACTTTCATTTTTATTGAATTTTCGGATTTTCATACAATATAGTTTGATGGTATTTAGTTCCCCTCCTGTATCTGAATCACCTCTACCGCCCCCCACCCAATTATATATATATATATATATAGCAGATAGCCGATAGAGTCTCATTTGTGTTTCCAAATGACCTTCTGCATAGATCCATTCACTAGGCAAGAGTCCCATCCCTGTAAGACACTATCTATCCCCCTCCCAGCAGCCATCGGCTGCCAATAGTTCCTCAGGTTGGGTTGGGATTTCTTACCCACGTCCCCATGTCTATGCTGGGATTTTGTCTGGTTTGAGCTTGCATAGGACTTGTACATTCTGTCATCATGTTGTATGTTCATAGGAGCAACTGACCAGCTGTTTCAACGTACTCTTTTTTGGCAGAACTCACTGGATAGTTTGCAGGGGGTCGACAGGTCGGAATGCTGTGGAATCACAGGTTTAGAATATTTTTTATGTTTTGGTTTTTTGAGACAAGGTCTCAGTCTATAGCCCCAGCTGGCCTCAATCTCACAGAGATTTCCCTGCCTCTGCCTCCAGAGTGCTGGGACTAAAGGCGTATACCACCATACTCAGCTGGTTTTAGAAGACTAAAATAAAGTAAAAGATTTCTTCAGGGAAATTTGTTAAAAGCCCTGTGCTTTTATGACTTTCCTCAGTCCTGATTCATAAAATAATCAGTGTGGGCCACTTGGAGGAGTGACTTCTGGTCTGATGTGGGAGAAACATATTCAGTGAGAGACTTGCTTCCTTCCATGTTGCTGTGGTAAGGTGTTGATGGGATTACACACGCATCATTTGGAGAATGCTTGGCTCAGAATCACTAGTGGGATAGTACCTGAGGATCAAGGGGAGCTTCCTTCATCATAAGCATCCTGAACCCTTGCATAAATGTTAAAACCTTGGGTGTCTTTGTTGCGGACCTTAATTCTGTTAATCGCCATAGGTAAAGATTAGCTGCTCTTGTCAATTTAATTCAGCTTCAAACAAAGCAACAAGGTCACTATTTTTCTCCCTTTCTCTCTGTCTCGCCCTCTCTCTCAGCCGGCAAGCCAGCAAGCTGGATTGAGTTGTCATGTAACTCTAATAGGCATCGCGGGGAATCGTTAGTTCACCCCAACGCCCTGACTGATGGGCACTTCACTTCAATCATCTGCCTGTGCAGTGGTGGCCCAGTACTATTGACACTGTGTCAGCTTTGAGAGAAGATGCCTTAATCGGCCCCGACACCCTCTGCATTGATTTGACAAGTTGCTGTAATGACCTTCTTGTTTTTCTGAAGGATTACTGTTTACTTGGAGGTGCAGCTGACTAAATGTACGGCATTGTCATGGAAACGCCGCATCCCCACCAGACCTGGTTAGGGATTGACATGGAGAGGAGACTCTGAATATTTCAATGAACTCGTCTGTCCCAATAGAACTAACTCCAGCCCATTAATGAGACTTACCCTGAAGAGCCAACTAGAATTACAGATTCTAAGATACCTCCAAAATGGGCGATGCTTCCAGAATTCATGCCTGGAGTTTCCTTGTGGTCAAAAATGAGTTGTTTGTAGTGATCACTACCTGGAACTTAGGCTGTCTGTTGTCAGAAGAGGTGCAGTCTCTTAGGTCTGTATAGACAAACTCCAGCATTACAACAAGAGTGAAGGATCAAGCACACACTTGGGGTGCTCTCCATATACCTGGCAATGTTAGGCACCCATTACATATATGTCTAAGTACTACACTCTGAATGTGAGATGCTATCTTTATCTTAGTTCACTGCTTCCAAGACAAATGATTTTCCCATCCTAACATTTCAGCAATTGGGTGCATCTTATAAATCAATCGCAGCTTACATATGTTGTCAGCCAGGCAGCAGTTGTGACATAGCTAGGGGAAAAACTTCCATGGACACCTGCTCATCTGAAGAAAACAATAGCATTGAGGTATCTTATATTTAGTACTGCAGATTTTGCAGTCAGTACTCTATATGGATTACTTTATCGGTTCCTTCTAAAAACCCAGCCTTACCCAATTCAATATTGCATCATTCCCTTGCATAACAGCAAGTTCAGACACAAGATGCTGCTGGCATTGTTTGAGCAGCTTAAGGATGTTGGAACTGAAGTCTCCCAGTTTTGTTTTGCTACATGGACCTAAGGTACCTGCTAAGGCTGAGGATGTCACACTCCCATGACAGATAGCAACAAAAGCAAAGCCTCACCCTGTTATGGTTCAGAAATGGTTTAAGTATGTCCCCCAGAATTTAAGTATTGAAATTTAATCCTCATTGTGAGGTGTTAGAAGGTAGAAATTTAATCCAACTATGGTGTATAGAGGAGGAGAGGGGGCTTTGGGGGTAAAAATTAGACAAGATAATCAGCCAGAGTCCTCTGACTGAATATTGGTGACTTTGTAGGAAGGAGATACGTGTATATTCCCTGACTCAAAAATATGATGCTCTGTGTCACCTGGGAATTTTTTCTACAAGAAGCACATCACCAAATACAGAGTCCCAAAATATTTGAACTCAACTAAATAAACCTCTTTTATTTGTCAGTTCTCAGCCTTAGGTATTTTGTTACAGCAACACAAAATGGACTAATGAGTTCCCCTTGAAAGGATCCCTCTTCTTGATGCCTTACAATCTCCACTTAGAACTCAGTAAGCACACATTGCTGCAAAGAAGACTGGTACTTCTAAACATCATGGCATCTTGGTATTTCCTTCTAACATGAGGATTAGTTCCTGGGGAAGACGAGCAGGGCAGATATTGAGAGACTCCAGCCTCTACTTACCCAGTGTACTGACAATAAAATTGATGCTCAAAGGGCTTAAGCGTTCAAGGCTCACAACTGTTTTACAAAATCAGTATTGAAATGCGGATAACCATGCTGCAGAAAAGGGCTATGACACACTTACAGAAATTAGGCAACTGGTCTTCACTGTCACAACCCTTCCTTACCTTAGTACTCAAGCTCTGTATCATGTTAGGAAGGGCTTATGTTCAATGATTGAGAATGAAGGCAGAAACAGAATATTCTAGTTAACTTCTCTACAGCTATGACAAAACACTTTGACCAATAACAACTTGTGGGAGGAAAGGGTTTATTTGCCTTACATCTCCCAGGTCACACACAGTTCATCCCTGAGGGAGCCCAAGGTAGGAACTCAGGACAGGAACCTGGAGGCAGGAGCTGTAACACAGGCCATGAAGAAATGCTGCTTACTGGCTTACTCCTCTGGCCCTTGCTCAGCCTGCTTTCTCATACAACACAGGCCCCCCTGCCCAGGAGTAGCACCACCCACAGTGGGCTGGGCCCTCCCACATCACTCAACAATCAATGAAATGCCCTCACAGACATGGCCACAGGCCAGTCCAATGGAGGTAATTCCCCAGTTGAGGCTCCCTCTACCCAGGTGTGTCAAGTTGAAAACCAAAGGTATCCAGCACAATAGACCAGGAAGCACAGTCAAAGCCTATGTCACTCTTCTTCCAGAGCCCCAATCCGTGGTCTTAGTCACCATAGACACCACTTATTTGTTTGATGTTTTTAAGTATACGTAAAATACCTGGCTGCTTTTTCTAGGACTCTTCAATGGACACCATTGCTTCCTAGTTTAAAGTTTATGGATCATAAAAGTGGCTTCTCTCCGACTCTTGCTGACTCATAACCTCCCTGAGAAGCTCTGATCATCTTCAGCTTATGCAGGAAATGTAGTCAAAGCACAGGAAGGAATCGGTGATTCTGAGTGCAGTGAAGGTGAAGGGGATGAGGTCTTCATCGAGTCTCTTGGATAAGCAAATTGGAGAGGTGGTTTTTACTTCCAATTTCTATTCTCCATGAGACATTTCTTGTTTCTCATCCTACCCAACCACTCAACAGGCATGCATACATATACACACCTCACTACCACTTATCTAGGTGGTTCTAATGTAGCTTTTAATCATGGGTCCCTTGTCTTAAGCTGCAGCTAGTCACCATGGTTGGCCAAAAGTATTAACAGCCTCAATGCTGAGAGCTGGGTGTACAGAATTTGACCCAAGTAGAGGTGGGCAGAAACCTCCCTTGCAATTCCACACAAAATGCAGAAAGAAGGACTGTTTATCTTCATTTTATATCATGAACCATTACAGTGAAGCCTGCAGATGGCAGCAGTCATGCTTCCCACTACTGAGAGAGTTAATCTTCGAATGGCGCCATCACACAAAAGAAGGCAAGAGAGCCAGAGCCCCAGGGTCTGGATGACAGAGCCAAGCCCCATGTCTTTGAACACCTGCATTGAGAAATGCTTAAAACTCTAGAGCCTATCAGTCATTTCAAACAAGGCTAAGCAAACCCATACCAAAGAAAGGGTGTGATGCTACCAAAAAGTCTCAGTCACTTCCAGTAAGAATGACCCTGATAGGCTATGAAGGCAGCACCAAGGTGAAATGAAGCCCAAACCCAGACATCTGAAAAGTTTACAGGACTGTAAACAAGGCTGTTTAAGCACAAATAGGAAATGAATCAAAATGAGTAGTTCAAAGTTAAGACTGAACACATGGAAGATGAAGCCTAGCTTTCCCTCATACCCCTACATTATGTCTGTATACACCTGGGGTAAACAGTGTATATAGATAGAGGAGCCTGTGAGATAGTGGCTATAAATATGTGTCTTCCTCTGGACATCTATAGAGGGCGCTTGTGAATGGCTGAATTAGTAGTGCTTCAGACAATTTTCGCAAAGGTCCTTTTTGTCACTGACTCGAGCACAGATGCTAACACCATGGTTTTGGACTTTTCGGGTTCCACCAAAGATGTCACTCTTATTATAATCACATAAAGGTCAGTGAAGATTTCTTTATCATGGTCTTGTGGCCAAGAGCAAAGTCTCCCATGTCTTTCTCACAGAAAAGAGTATCAGAGACTGGAGAGATGGCTCAGTAATTAAAAGTGCTTACTGATCTTCTAGAGGACCCAAGCTTGTTTCCCAGAACCCACATTGGGTGGCTTCCAACTGCCTGTAACTTCAGCTCTGGGAATCTATGCCCTCTTCTGACCTTCATAGGCACCTGCACACATGAAAATGCACACAGAGACAAATACACAAACATACAAGCAAAAACAAAACTTAAAAAGAGTATTAGAAACACAAAAGCTGTTGCACTGACCCCAGCTCTTCTTCAAACTATTTCCTTCACTCATTTAAAAATGTAGTAATTATGGAGGAGAGTCAGCGGTGTCATTCTTGTTTAAGTTTTTGACCACATGTTTATAAACATTTTCATGGAAGTATGAATGCACATTTCATACACCATGCCAGAGGTGCTTGATACACAAGCTGTCAGGATGCAAAGCCAGACACACAGGCATTGTTCAACTAGGCCCTAGGAGATTCCCTTAAACGAATGCTAAGATGACAGGCCCTAATGGTGATTCACTGTAAAATTGCTAATAGACTGTGCATGGCCTGTTAGTCTATGCAGTGCTACTACTGAGTCAAATTAAAGGGTGGGGGAAGTTAGATTTGTGTGTCACTTTAAATTGAGACATGCTTCAATGTGCTACTTGAGCATAATAGAAGAATACCTATAGACTACCATACGTTGGCATGGTGATGTATTAAGCCAGGATAAATGGGGCAGTCAGCTGAAGCAGGAACTAATGATGGCCAAATCGGCAGTTAACAAGCTGGGGGCCTGACATATATCAGGGGGACAGAAAGAGAGAGAGAGGGGAGAGAGAGAGAGAGGAGAGAAATTGACGGCCCTCTTATCAACACCTGATATCTGATAAGGGTACAAAGTTCACTGAGTCCTGCTAACCCAGTCTCTTTTTGTACCAGCCTGTTTGCTGCAGGCAAAGAGGACTTTTACCCCATCCTTGCTCAAATCTGCGTTCTACAGTCATTGCAATTAATTGCCAGCCACCTTAAGGCACTGCATGAAGCATGTTTCTTGGCAGAAGAAAATCAAATGGTTATTCATGTTTCAGAGCTTTAAGAAAATGATCGTATTCCTACCTACTGTGGTTAGACTATGGCTTATTCCCTCCAAAAGACCTGTTGTTTCTTGCACACCATTTTCTTTCAGTGGTTAGTTTTGAACTTCATGCTCTACCTATTCAGCAATCTCTGTTTCCCATGGTTGCACCTGCCTGTCTCCTGGAGACATAGGGACCCCTCCTCTGGCCTCCTCACCTGGAAAACCTTCAGTAATATTGGCAGCTTTACATTCTGCTCAGAATAGCATCCTTACCCTCTACCCTCTCTCTCTATACCTCCTCACTGCTTTCAAAGTGTGGAGACAGTCAAGCAACTACCAGACGTTGTGAAGTCTGACTTACCAGAACAGCTTTTCTTCAGATCCAGTGTGCCCGTTTGTAACTGTACCCTTTGTGGCAGGTAACAGTACTGTGGGAGTCCTAAACCTGACTGACAGCTAGGAAGACTCTATAGGTGTCTATGGAGAATTAATGATTCAAAAGTGAATGAGAGGCAGTCTCACAGGTAATCAAAACCTGAGACTCTGGAGCCTGATCAAATGCTGGGGTCGAATCATGGCTCTTACACTCCTGGGCATGTGGCCTTGCACAGTGACTTAACCTCTGTGCTTCCTAATAAAACAGAGATGGTCGTGGTTGCAGTTTCATAGGCTTGACTCATAGGTTGAAGACTGAATACATTAATACTGGTAAGGTACTTTGAATGACATATGATATCTAGTAAGCACTCATTATTGCTAGTATGGAACTGAACTTTGCCTCTTACATGAAAGTCAGAGGGGTTTCATGGATTTCCCCAAAGGATGCTTGGAATTAGAATCTGAAATGGGCACACACACACACACCACACACACACACACACACACACACACACACACACACACACAGACTCCCATTTTATATCTTGGCACTTTTTTGACACCATATCTAAAGAAGAGCTCCTTTTGCTTCTTTAAACATTGTTTTCCCAATTAACAGTGGTTGTAAATTTGAAACAGAGTTGGTGAGAGTAAGGATTTGCTGAACAGCCTTTTACTCCTAGCCTCCTCCCCATCCCTTTCCCAAGCCTCTGCCCCTTTTTCCTTTCACATCTTTCTACCCATCTCTCCTTCTCTCTGCCCTCCATTAGTCACCTCTCCCACCCTGACTTCCTGCTCCTCTTCCCCTCTGCTTCCCAAATACTTCTGGAACTACTATAACTTTTTCTGTTCAAACTTCTTCTAAAAGATTGTTTATTTTACTTTAAATGGGGGAGGTAGTGTGCATGCACTTACACAGGCCAGTGCTGTCAGATTACCTGGAGTTCAAGTTACAGGTGGTTGTGAGTTGCCCAACAGACATGGGTGCTAGGAACAGAACCAGGTACTCTATAAGAGCAGTACTTTTAATCAGTGCTACATCTCTTTAGCCCCTGTCCAAACTTTGAAATACCACGATGACTCTGTGATTTACAAGTTATACATTACCTCAACCACCTACAGCTTTTAGCCCAAATGAACATACTAGCAAAATGTCAAGAAAAAAAATGGAAAATTAATGCAAATGAAATCCTTAACACGATTTTGCTCCCAAATCTGAAATAAGTTTCCTTGCTGTGCGTTCATCAGCTGAGGCATATTGCACAGCTGTTCACAAAGCAATGGTAGGAGGCTTTTATTTTTTAATTTTTTGGTATTTCAAACATCCCAGCGCAGTCAGCTGAGTATCTTTCTCATAGGGTAGGCAAGATGGACATCCTGCAGCTGGCTGAGCTCCTACTTGGTTCACAAGTCTTGAACACCAGGCCACCTAGAGAACCGCTGATGGAAAGAATTGTCTTTGCATGAAATGAGTTCACTGTGACCAGAGGCTAGCTCACCTTCCTTACATGGTACAGGGGCAATCTCATGCTTTGTGGGACACTGACCTCGATGGAAGTCCTCTGATCACGTCCCCAGACTCTTACTGGAGAGACTGAAATTGTATTGGGCTCCAGACTGCCACCCATCTTTGCCTCACTAACCCATCACAAGCCCAGGTCTGAGCAGGCCTTTCTTACTGATCAACATCTTCTCAGTCATCTAGCAAGCCAGCGTACATCCTTTCAGTCCTGATTTAGCCTTGGACATTTTCTAACGTGTAGACAATAAGTAGTTATCTACTCCAAGTCACTGTAGAAGATGAGACGTTGCCTATCTGGGCCAGGTGAGAACTCGTAGGCTCCAAGAGGGGAGGGAAGTCATGGTAACAAAGGACTGGCCCTTCTTTGTCTCTCCTTTCAACAGCGTCCCCCCGGCTTCTGGGGGATGCCCTCCTTCTCTTCTGAAATCCAAATCAAATTTACGTCCCCCATTCTTTGCTGGCCAAACCAGTGACTCTAGGCAGGGCAGGAAGAAAAAGGGGATGTCATCTGCTTCTCCCGCTGGCTCCTCTTCATTTCACCGAGCGTATACTTTCCTTCTTTGTGCCACTGAACTGTTATTTATGGATCTTGCTGACAGCGGCAGTAAATAGAGTCAGGGCTGTTTTACATCGCTGATGAGAAGGCAGGCTCCATAACTCATCCAACCCAATCAGTCTTCTTCCTCTTTTTCTGTATCTCATTACAGAAGCAGGAATTAATACACGGGGACAGAAGAGAGATGAGTTCAGCTGCTCAGAGGGCTTTCGTGGGGAAGCAAGAATGGTTCCTTAAGAAAGATTGACAGATGGGACAGGCGGTGGCCGTCTGACACATCCTCACTGAGGCCCATCAGCTGTGCCCTGATCATAACAGGGGGGACCTGAGATTTGGGGATAACATAGGCAAAGAGAGCCCCTCACACTGACCTTCCTAATCAGAACTGCATGGATGTGAGCCACGGTTACCCTAAAATGTAAGACAAACATGGTAGGTTTTCTTAGAATGCCTATTTCACTAAGATTTAAGAGTCAAATGTGTATTAAAATAAACATGTATATACCTTAAAGTTGAATGTAAATGGACATGAATTTTAATGGGAAACTTCAAAGAAATTTCATTCACTCTTGCAACGAGCCTCTTGGGCCATGCTTCACACCCTGGGCGACAGGCAATCACTTTATTCCAGCTTTGGGGCCTTCATAGATGAAATATTCAGCAACCTGGCAGCCTATTCATCCCATCCTCTGAAAGTTCAACCCAAAACAACAGGCCCTGAGTCTGCTTGTGAGGAAGGAGCTTCCCTGTAACAACTGTTAGGTAAGATATAGGATGGGTACATGAAGGTTCTTGTCCAGTCCTAACCCAGTGCTGACTGAGGTTCAGGCTTTTCTCTCTATCCCCTACACCGCCAGCCCAAACCCTTTCTCACTCTCTATTAAGTGGGAATCTTGGCCCCTGCCTGCCTGAGTCTCATGAACTTCAACTGATATTTCAGAGGGGAACTTGCTTTATCCATGTTCTTACCTGTGGGATTTTTCTCCTCCATGAATTGGCACTAGTTTCTGATGGCATCATTGTACAGGGGCATGGGAAGATATGGTACATTATCAATGCTCCCTCATCTAAAACACAGCTTGTCTCATTTCTGAGCAAACGCTGCTGGAATTATGGCTGGAAAATCCATGTAGAACTAAAAGGTAACTTTGATCTAAGGAAATCAGTGTTTAACAGACAACTTAGCCAAATATCCACAGTGCACGCCAACTACAAAGTAATAGCAAGAATATTCCAGTGTAGTATATGTTCAGACTTAATAATAATACAGATAAGCATGACAAATGTTTATGAAGGTCTTGCATATACCAGACACTGGTCTAAGATAACCTGAAGTTACTTGTTCTAAATCTCATAACAAAAGTACATGATTGGTCTTCATTTGGAAACAAAACGAAGCCACCTTCATATTTTAACAAGAAAAAGAAAGTAGCCCACAATTCCAGACTCTAATGTTTGGACTCATACATGTTTGACTTCCAAAGCCTTGGCAATGAGGTTTCTCCAGTGATCAGTGACCATGTGGTCAAGGTCGTACATGAAAACCACACGCTTCTCTTCACCTTTCCCCCACTGACACACTATGGATCCCAGATTCCTTCTTGTGCCTGTTTCCTCACTCCTAAAATAAATGGGTTCCTTCAGATCATGTGGATTCAGGGAATCAAGATATCCGTGTAGAAAGGAAGGTGTGGGATTCAGCCTCAAGTCTGAAAATAATTCTGGCAGGTTTTGAAGTCTATTCTAAATGAAAAGAAAACATATTCCATACTCCAAACTAGGCTTCCTTTATCTTTCAGTCACTGATGCCCTTTATTTTATATGATGTGGGGTGAAAAATCCCAAAACTCAGTGCTTTAAAATAAATTTTGAGAGGGCTGGAGAGATGACTCAGTGGTTAAGAGCACCGGCTGTTCTTGCATAAGGTCTGGGTTCAAATCCCAACACTCACATGGTGGCTAACAACCGTCCATAACTCCAATTCCAGGGAATCCAATACCATCTTCTGTCCTCCATGGGCAGTACACACATGGGTGCAATTACCTACATGCAGGCATAACACTCATATACATAAAAATAAAAATATTTTTAGGACATACATATTTATAAAATATTACATATATATCATCTATGTCCACATATAACATATATATGTGGTATATGTAGTAGGAATATATATGTATACCCATAAAACATATAATTATCATTTTTAATCTCTCTGTGTCTTAGGCCAACTCTTTTTCTCCTATACTCAGATCTTAAAAAGAAAAGCTCACGTCTTACTCTTTTCTTCTCCATCTTTAAAGTTTCCGCTTCTTGTTTTCCAGCTTCTTCATAGTTCCTAATTTTGCTTAAAAGCATTCCTAATTTCTCACATTGAAAAGCAGATTGCAAATGAAGTTTAATACAGAATGTTTGGTACCAAGAAAACGAGTGCCCCATGTTCCCCCGTAATGAACGCCAAACTCGCCCGACTCATGAATAATGTATATTATCCAATTAAGTACAAATGCTTCTCAGTTCTCACAACTGGTATGTGATGCCGGTTCTGGCCTTAGCATGGGCACCAGGGCTGGGGATAGGAGGAGAGCTTGGAGAGGAATTAGCTTGAATGTGTGTGTGTGTGTGTGTGTGTGTGTGTGCGCGCACACGCGTGAGCGTGCATGCCAAGCTCTCATAACCTGTAGCTCATTATGTCCAAGGAGATAAAGTTCCCAGGCTGAAGTCCACAGAGAAATGTGAGAAATTTCCCAACCATAAATAGAACTCACTTAAATTTCTCCATCCCCAAACCTTCTCCTTAATAGCTTAGGAGTTCTTGGTTAGCTCTCCTGCCCTCTGCCAAACCATCAAACCTAATTGGCCAGTTTCCTTCCCTTCCAAAGCTGGGTTGCTTCAGATGAGTGGCCTCTAGGGGCCTCCTCTCTAAGGCCACAGAACAGACTCTGAAAGTATAGTTCATTTTCTCTTTTCAGCTCCTGATTAAAGTGCTCCTTTCTTTGTGTGAATGTGTATGTGTACACAAGTGTATGTTCGTGTGTGTGTGTGTGTGTTTACAAATGCATGCATGTGTGTGCATGTGGTGACTAGAAAACACCTTTGACTGTTGCCTAGCACCATCCGCCTTGATTTCTGTTTTGTTTTGTTTTGTTTTGTTTTTGACAGAGTCTCTCTAGTCCCAGTCTACCTGGAAGTCACTATGTGGACCAGGCTGGCCACGATCTCAGAGAGATCCACCTGCCTCTGCCTCCTGAGGGTTGGCATTAAAGGTATGGGCCACCGTGCCCAGCATTTGTTTGTTGTTCTTGGTGTTTGAGACAGGTTCTTTCATTCACCAAAAGCTTACCAAGTAGGCTAGACTAGGTGGCCAGCCAGCTCCAGTGAACCGTCCACTTCTCAAGGACTGGACTTCCAAGCACATCCTACCATAAGTGGGTATTTTTTGCCTTTTGTTTTTTTGGTTTTTGTGGGTTCTGAGAATCAAACTTAGGTCCCTACACTGCAAGGCAAGCACTTTATCAATGATCCTCAGCCCTATGGTATTCTTTCTCACCAAAAGGTTTTAACGGGCTTTTTGAGGCTGTTGAATTATATGTCCTTGATCTTCAGCTCCCTTGATCAGGTAGGTCTGATACCAAGTCACAGCTGCCACACACCTAGAAAGTGGGAGGGGTCATTTCATTACCTGAGTTTCAGTTTCCTCATCAGAAATAAAACGCAGTGGGCAGGAGAGCTGGAGCAGCTGTTAAAGGCTCAGACTCACAACGGAAAAGACAAGAAGTAAACGGTGGTAAATAACTGTGCCCAGGGTGGTTACCTACCTAAAAGCCATATTCTTGGTACAGGTGTGAGGGCCCTTTGCAAATGTTAGTAATAATCCTCTTTGCTCTGAGTGTATGTATATCCTCAGTTAGAGCTTCATGCCTGAACAAGATGAGTCCCCAGGGCTTGGGCTAGCCTGATCCTGATTAATGTTGTTCATAAAAATATTCATCCATCAGGGTTTCCATTTGTAGCATTTAGTTGTGCCAAATAACGGAGGGAGCCAGTGGTTCCCTAAAATTATGCCATCTAATAATGAGTGCTGGAGACATTTTTTTTCAGGCTGAAATCTCTTCTAACTCAGGGCTGATGAGTGGTGCCCTGCATTTCTCGATGGATCCAATTTAACACCAGACGAAGCAGTGACTCAGACTAACTTAAATATCTCAAGACGGGTTTCACCTTTTCCTCTGAGGCCGTATCAGTTCAATTGCATAAGTGCAAATTTATTGAAAGTGGTTTGGTGCTTAGCTTTTCTCTATTGGCAGTAATGGAGTTTAAATTTATAGCAGGCTGATGAGTTTCAGATAAGAGAACCATTACCTTACAACAACATTAAGGAAAAATATATAACTCTGATTGCTGAACCTCGAATGCATATTGTTTGAATGAGGGGAGATGGATGAGGCAGGCTGACATTTGCAAATGCAATGCCTTTCCATCCCCACAGTGCTAGCCCAGGAGTTTTGAAAGCATGGCATATTCCAGAAAGGGCTTGGGATAACGATGCATTACAAGTGCTTTGCAACACAATAGTGGGGGTAGGATGTGATCTACGGGAGCGGGATTTTTCTTTCTCTTTAGTAATATAATTGGAGGCATCTTTTGGCAATGTACCAAAGCCAGAGAAGGGCTTAGGTCACTCATTTGGAACTTGTAATGTGTCTCTCTCATAGGTGATTTTTCCTCTTAGTACAAGGCTTTGTCTTCCTACAGGGTGGGACTCTGGGAAGTCACTGTAGAGACTAAAATGAAGGGTGGAAGGACATTAGAGATGTCCAAGGAGGTCTGGGCTTCTACATTATCATGAAGCTACATGGAAAGTAAAAGAGAAGAAACATTGAAAACAGGGTTATGAAAATCCTATACGATTTTTAAATGGTTTCACTGATCAAATGAACTCTTACTATTTTGCTCTGCAAAAGGTAAGCACAGAATTGATAAAAACGGAGATTCCAAAATGGGACACAAGTTTCCAGCTATGAAGTGAACTTAGGGAGAATTTTTCCCAATTTTGATATGTGAGTAACTGTATTTGGAGAGAAAGTATTATGGTCCTTTGTGGGTTTGTGTGTCTGATTTCTGCTTTCCTATTGTCCAATAGGCCATAACTACATAGATAAGATTGTGGGGGAGGGGTGCATATATGTACGCACATGTATATGCCAATGCGCTTATCCATACATGTGAGTGTGGAGACCAGAGGTGTACATCGGGGTTTCTTCCTGTACAGCTCTCCACCTTATTTTTATTGAATTTTTGCAAATATCGTGTATTTTGATCACATTTAGACCCCCTCCCCCACCTGCACTCCTGCCTTAATACTGCCCACCTGATTTCACATATTCTATTATATACAAAGGTGCGTGTGTGTGTGTGTGTGTGTGTGTGTGTAATAAAATTTGTATCCCCAAATGCCTTTTGGTGTGGGTCCATCCAGGGGACCCTGGTTAATCTACCCAGCATCACACTCTTAAAGAAAATCAAATCTCCCTCTCCCAGCAGTTACTGGTTCCTCAGCTAGAGTTGGGGTTTCCTACCCACTTCCTGAGGTCTATACTGAGATTTTGTCTGATTTGAGCTTATGTGGGTCTTGTGCATGCTGTCAACCATTGCTGTGAGTTCTTATGAGTAACCACCCAGTTGTCTGGAAAACATTGAAATTCATATATTAATGCATCTCTCAACTCTCACCAGTGAAGCTTCCCCATGCAACAAATGGTCATTAACCCAGAGACCCACAACTGGTCAAGAGACTGCAGAGTGGTTATCCATGACTAGGACACCTACACTGAATTTCTGTCTCCCAAAGCACAGGGATCACTGTGGAAGAGAGGATTGAAAGAGCATAAGATTCACCTTATTTTTGAAACAGGATCTCTTTTTGAATCTGGAGATCCCAGATTTGGCTAGACTGGCTGGCCCCCAGGACCTGCCTGTCTCTGCTTCCCACCCTTTGGTTCTAAGCACATGCCGCCTGCCATACTCAGCTTTTTTTCATGAGTTCTGATGATATGAACTCAGGTCTCATCCTTGTACAAGAGGCACTTTACACACTAAGCTATCAATCACCCTAACTGAAATGGGGAGAAAGAGGGTCCCCTAGAGGGTTCTTAGTCTCATTCAAAAAAGAATTTTAGAATGGACCCAAATGGAAGTTTTGCAATTTTATTAGACTCTTAAAGAAAAAAAATCCTTAGAGCAGGTGAGCTGGTCATCTTGGCTGCTGCCTTGAGGAGGTGAATAGCGGGAAGAAGGAAAGAAAATTATGGAAGCCATGCAGGTTTAAAGCCTGTATGGAGGTCAGACACGTGGCGGACTGGCCGCCACATGGCTGGGAGCAGGAAGCTTTACAGAAAAAGTGAAGAACTACAAGATGATAGGGGCAGACCAAAGCCTTAGAGAAAGCATGTTTAGTAAGAAAGCCATGAAGAAGAAAAGGAGAAATGATGCTTTCCTGAAGCATTCAGGAAAGCGGACAGACTTATGGAGACCTACATGACTGTGGCTGGCTTGGAAGTTCTGCAGAGAGCTGCAGCCAGTTCCAGGCAGAAACATTTGTTACCTCATTAACACACCAGGTATTCTGCCCATCTATTTAGCATAACTTAAGGTGAACCCACCTTCCTCAGAGTGGTTCTATCACCAGGTAATTGACCAGTGAGACTTGAAAAGTGGGTCCTTCAACAGATAGGCTAGACATTTTTTATAGTCTGGACCAGTTAAATTTATGGGGCTTATTGATACTTTAACATAATCTCTGATAAGAGTTATCTAAAGTTTTTTTTTTAAAATGCAGGGCTGAAGAGATGGCTCAGCAGTTAAGGGCACTGGCTGTTCTTGCAGAGGAATCCAGTTCAGTTCTCAGCATCTACATGGTGGCTAAAAACTGTCCATAACTCAAGTCCCTGGAATTCAAGTCCCCTGGAGATTCACTGCCCTCTTCCAACCTCTGCAGGCACTGCATGCGCATGGTGATTATGTACATGCAGACAAAATACTTGCGTGCATAAAATAAAAACAAATACATTTTTAATAAAGACATTTTTTAAAATGCTATGAGGTGATGGATGTTAATGAGATTTATTTAATCCTTCCATAATGAATACATTGTCGAGGCATGTCATCATACCTCATTGTGCTGGTTATTTTTTGTCAACTTAACAAAAACTAGTCACATTGGGAAGAAGGAACCTCATTTGAGGAATTTCCTCCATCAGATTGGCCTGTGGGCATGCCTGTAGGGCATTTTCTTACCTGTTAAGAGATGTGGGAGGGCCCAAACCACTGTGGATGGTGCCATCCCTGGGCAGGAGGGCCTGGGCTGTGTAAGAAAAGCAGCTGAGTAAGCCAGAGGGAGTGAGCCAGGAAGCAGCATTCCTCTGTGGCCTCTGCATCAGTTCCTGCCTCCAGTTTCCTGCCTTGAGTTCCTCCCCTGATTTCCCTCAGTGATGGATTGTGATTCCTGGGAGTCGTAAGCTGAAATAAACCCTTTCCCTCTCTAAATTGGTTTTGGTCAGTATTTTATCACAACAAGAGGAAACCAAACTAGGACACTCATAAATATATGCAATTATTTTTCAATTAAAATAAACTTATTTTTGGTCTTTTTGAGATAGGGTCTCCCTGTAGACCCAGCTGTCCTGGAACTCACTATGTAGACCAGGCTGGCCTTGAACTCACAGAGATCCGCCTGCCTCTGCCTCCTGAGTGCTGGGATTAAAGGCGTGTGCCACCATGCCCAGCTGCTAAAATAAAATTTTTAATGAATAAGAATTCAAAAACTGTTGTCAGGTAATTTGTTTCCTTTGGGTCTCTTTTCCTTTGGGTTCTTTTCATGTAGAATATGCACAGATGCACAGCAGGTGTACTGGTGAGGGATGCTCAGAGCTGAAGACCAAAGTATGACCTCCAAAGGCCAGAGTCCATTTTCCCATGCGTGGGGGAGGGTGTCTTTTGCACTGCTGTCTAAGGGAAGGAAGGTTCCAAACAGGTTTACAGGAAACCGCTCTTGGGACGTTCTCTCTGTGATCTTCTCTCAGCCTGAGCAAGGCCTCCACTCTGCAAGGCCATCCACCCAGGTCCTCTTTGAGGATGGGAGGAAAGGGGGAAAGGGGACAGTTCATTTCTCTCCAACACCCTGACCCTTTGGAGAGGGGACTGGCTGAGGAGCTGAAACCATGAAAATGCCTCTGTCATTTTGGAGCCTCCTCTGGACACCCCATACAGGGGATGGAAGGATAGAATTTACAAACTCTGTGTCCCCTCTAACCATAATTGAAGTCGCTTCTGTGTGACTCAGACTCTGTTACACAACACCAGTGGAGGCCTGGCACTCAAAACACAGTTTCATGAGTGAAACCTCAGTTTGCTGTAAATAATAACAGGAGGATTTGTGGTGAATGAGACATTCATTTTGTGGTTATACACGCAACAATTTTGAAAAGAAAAGGGCTGAACTGGGTTGGCTAGTCATTTATTTGGAGAAGAAATGGCTATTAATTGAATCCAGCAAAGTCTGAGTGAAATTAAAGAAGCAAACAGCTTGATGCTTCGCTGGCTATTTTCTCAGCTAACAAATGGCTTTTGGTGTGGTCCAAGTTCGGAAGAGCTGATACTATCATTCTGGGCTGAAGCAATCTGCTGTGGGTCCTTGTTATGATAGCTCAGAAGAGATCTAGGCAAAATGGCCTTTAGTAGAAAATAGTATTTCAAATGCAAATGGTCACACAGTGGCCAACTTTGGTTCTAAGGGTACCAATGGGAATTTTCGTTTGGAGTTTTTGAAGCCCCATT
>NW_008352659.1:4364349-4407767 GCF_000622305.1 Nannospalax galili | reverse complement strand
GTGTGTGTGTGTGTGTGTGTGTGTGTGTGTGTGTGTGTGTGTTTTCATGCATGTATATACTTGTATGTTCAGGTGCATGCATGTGCATGTAGAGGCTAGAAATCAACATCAGGTGTCTTTCTTAATTGATGTCCACTTTATTTTTAGGCACAGGGTCCATCAGCAAACCTGGAACTTACTGATTCAGCTGCTCAGGAATCCTCCTGCCTCACTACCTCCACATCACTGGGATTGCAAGCACACTACCACTATGCCTGACTTTTTAAAATATAAGACTTTGTTTATTTTTATTTTATGTATATGAGCATTTGCTGTCATGTACGTATGCTTACCACTTGTGTGCCCGGTGCCTTCAGAACCCAAAAGAGGGTATCAGATCCCCTGGAACTGCACTTAAAGATGGTTGTTAACCACCATGTGGGTGCTAGAAACCAAACCTGGGTCCTCTGCAAAAGGAGCCTGTGCTCTTGACCACTGAGCTATCTCTCCAGCACCTCAACATTTTCTTTTAAACGAAGGTTCTAGGCATCCAAGGCCAGGTTCTCATGCTGTAAGCACTTTACCAACTAAGCCATCTCTGGAGCCCTGTCAATTTGTTTGTTAATTTAAAGACAATGGAAATATTCCAAACAAATAAAAAATGAAAACTAACAATAGCATTGCTTTTTTCCATGGACTAATATAATCTTAAAGGTGAGAGAAAAATGAAAGGTTGTTTAGTGCCGTTATCAATTCTTTCCTTATTTCACAGATGAAGAGGTGGATGACCGAAGAAGTCCTTTCTCCGTCTGTGCTTACAGAAGCATCTCAGTGCTTCCAGATCAGGAAGGACAGATTGCCATCTTTTCTGGTCCCATTTTAATTTTTTTTCCAAACTCATAAAATATCCTGAGAGTGCTTTTTAATTTTTTTCTGAAAAGCAGGAAATCGTAAGATTGATAAATAGTTTAATGTGAACCTGATGGCTTGGTTAATTAATCACCAAGCCGAGAAACCACTGCAATTCATGTCAATTCAGACGATTTTCAGGAAATGATTTGAATCAATTGCTAATGAAATTGAGAAATTTAGGAGCCGCTTTCTGACTTCCCAATGACAGGACTCATATTTAACTCAAGGGATGTGACAGTTAACGACAACATAAAAGTGCCATGAATTATTTTCCAGATCCTGGGAAAATTACAACATCTCCCCACTGAAACATTCTCAGCTCATCAGCATGAAAATAAACAGCCTTAATCACAGGCTAAGAAATCTCTGATGCTGTTTAAAACCTTAGTTCTTTCTGAAATAAACCAAGACCAAAATCCTTAGGAATAATTGCAGTATTTCATAACCTTATCCTTGATACAGAGTGGTAGATGAACATAGTGTGGCTGGTATTACTACTGAAAATCTGTGGGGGAAAATTATTATAAAGTGTTGTTCTTTTACTGAGTTACTTTCAACCCTTAAAATGAATGAGGTTTCTCTTCCACCTCTGCTTTAATTCTTAAGCTGAGTTTTCTGGCCCTTTTTATGTTCATAATGGTTTGTTTTGTATAACTTTCCATAACTTTTCATTTCAAGCCAGACTTTTAAGTTAATTTAAAGTTACATACTAGCTATAACAAGACAGTTATTGTGTGTTAATGAAATATCAATGGAAAGCACACTGATCAATATTTAATCTAATTAAGGTGTACACAAGGCAATATTACTGTGTAATTAACTCAAAACAGCATAAGCAATCCGTGCATGTTTAAATTTTTTATTAATATATTTGTTAACAATTTTTGGATCATGCTGTTTTATGGGCTTGCTTGAGAGATATAAAATTAAAATGTTTGTCAAGATGCTACTGGAACAACTATTAAATGTGGCTTTTAATCATCTTAACAGTCCTTAAGGTTCCTTTGCAGTTGTAATCATCTCACTAAGGATGAAAGATGCTCTCATCACAACCAAGAGTCCACATGGAAAACCTTTCTGGAATGGTCCTTTGAATTTTTTGCCAAGTTTTTATGCTGCGTTACAAGGATAATATATAAGGGCTGATGCTGTACAAGACCCATGCAAACTCAAGCAGACAAAAGCCCAGCATAGAACTGGGGAATGGGCAGCAGGCCCAACCTTAGCTGAAGAACGACTGACAGCTGAGTACTACTGGGTTAGGGAAAGTTCATCTTTGTTAAGGGAGTGACTCTAGATAGGCTGACTGACTAGACTCCAGTGGATGAACTTGCACTGAGGGAAGTCTGGGTACACTGACTCGATTCTATAGGCCTTAACATAAATGACAGAACACACGAAATCTCATGGGGAGGGTGCTATGGGAGGGTGCAGTTGGGAGAGGGGGTATAAAGATGAAGATGTTTTCTATGAAATACACAAAAATTCAATGAAAAACATACCCCCCCAAAAGAGGGCTGATATATGCAAGAGATGTAGAATTGTCTTCACCATTTGTAAGAATAGTCTCTAAAGAGCTGGATAAAAGATATTGAGCAATAAATATCATTGGATTACTCTAACATGCGATTTTAGTGTCATAGCTTTACAAATTACTATGGAATAGAGGGATGAACGTTGGTGAGAGAAGCCTGATGGTAACCAAGGATCACATTTGTTTGTCACGGTTCTTCCATCCCCAAATATGCAGGAATCTACCTCAAGAGCAGGTGGTAGTGCCCGGGACAATAACAGGGAAAAGGGAAGTGAGGCATGTATTTGTGCTTAGTAAGTAAAGTGAAGGATGAGCTCAGTTACAAACTTCTGTAGAACTGTTACCCAACCCCTTAGGAGGTTTACAGGTGTATGATTCAACACTGGAACCTGAGGACCTCAAGCTCCCCATCCAAAATGTACAGAGATGTGTTTACAGACTCTCTGTGGACCCTGTAGCTAGCAATATATATATATATATATATATATATGAAAATAAATATAAAGATTAAGTTGGTAGAATAGTGACTTTATTCCAAAGACTTGCATGGCCTCCTTCAATCTTACTATTTTATTGTGGAAAGAATATAGGCGTTTCTGGGGCAATTTACTGCACTCCACCACGCTTAGCATGTATATCTTGGCTAAGTGCTAGGGTGACACTTCTGTTTTTATCTCTGTGAGTGAGGAGGTGAGGATAACTCATGCTCTCATCCCCCCGCTTGCCTGTGAGTGATGGGAACAGGGTTCAACCATCATGGATTGTATACACCACATATTTTCTCTCTTAAGGGCTGCAAATGCTGAAGATGACAGTTATGGAAGATGGAAAAGCCATAAAAGGTGTGGGATAAAGATGCTCCAAGTAGAAGTAAACTTTATATACTTCTGTGTGACTGCATTGGTAATGGTGTCGAGATGTGTGAGGTAAGTTAATGAGGATGGTTGAGGGTGACTTCCTTCACCTCTGGTTCTCCAACACTCTGATAGAAAGATCTTGAGTTCACAATTTCTCTCATGTTACAAACCCTTTATAGCTGCATGACTTTTAGTCACAAGCAACTGATAAGGCCAACTAAGAGGGAGGCTCATAAAACCCTTGGTTCATTGAGCTCTTGCCTGAACTCAGTGTCGTGACCAGGGCGAAAGGTCAGAGAGATCAAGTTTAGAGCCAGGGAACAGCATGCACTAAACGAAGACAGAACAAGAAGAAAGAAAGGCCTGCCTCAGTTTGACCACAAACTCACTAGCTACTCGTAGGAATGAGGAAACAAAAGCACTGAAATTTGCTTACCTTTTTGATATCAAAGCTAAAAATCTAGAGATCTTTTTCCATTGTAGGAAAAAGGAAATAAAACAAAACAAGGAAAGTCTTGATCTGAGGTCGAATGCCCAAGTAGGTATTTAGGAGAGTCTCCTATGAGAAGGCTTTTGGTTATAGTGCTTTTGGTGTTTTCCTCCAAAAGATAACTCCTGGCTGGTTATTTTTCTAAAATTTCAGAACTTTCCTTTTTTTTGGGGGGGGGGCAGGCCACAGTGTCTCACTAGGGAGTAAGTAAGAAGCTATCCTGGAACTAGATAGCCCAGTCTGGTCCCCAGCACAAAATCCTCCTGTTTGAGTGCTGAGATTGTATATACAACCAACCATACCTTGCTCAAATCTTTTCTTTTTGTTTTCAGTTTTATTAGGGCATATTTAGTCATCAACTTTAAAACTACAAGTCTATGATTTTGTTTTAAATCTGGTTGAATGGATGGGTAAGTAGGTTGACTCATAGATGATAGGCAGAAAAGTAGATGGATGGATGGATGGATGGATAGATGATAGACAGATATTCAGAACTCTGTAACAATAAACAAGGTCCAGCACAACTCCATTAGCCCTCCCCAAAAGGTTTCTCTTCTTCCTTTGTGACCAAAGCTATCCCCTTCCTGAATCATAAGTAACCACTAAAATTACTAGTTACTGTTGGAGGTTCCGATCTGGAATTTTATTTCAATGGAATTGTAGAATCGGTACTTTTTGTATTGAATTCTCTTACCTCCCACAATGCTTTAAGACTTATTGCATTGCTAATTAAATAACTGTACTTTTACACTGCTGAGTTGGATTCCTTGAGTTAATATCCCACAACATGTTCATCAACTAGCCAGTCCACACATCTCTGTTTTTCTGGACTATAGCTATTATGATAAAGTATGAAGATGTAAATATTTCAGTATATCTTTTAATAGACATGTTTTTATAGCCCTTCAATTAATGCTCAGCAATGCTAGGTTGAGTGGTAACAGTATGTTTAATTCTATTTTTTCAAGTGCTTTTTAAAGTGACGGTGTGACTGTGCCATTTCATAATCTTACCAAAACAAAATTTCTGTTTTGGGCTTTTTTTGGGGGGGGGTTATTCTGCTGGTGTACAATAGTTTTTTATTCTGGTTTTAGTCTCCATTCTCACTTTGTAGGAATGTTAATAATCTTTTCACATAGTCATTTGGCGATATACAGACTTTGGTGAAGAATTTTTTCAAATCATATACCCTCTATTATAAGAATATTTTATTGCATATTTCATTATAAGAATTCTTTATTTATTCTGAATATAAATTTTGTTTTTTATTTGAAAATTTTTTATTTTTGAAGTTTGTGATTTATTCGTATTCTTTTTTTTTTGCTTTATTTGTGTGTTTTCGTTTTGTTTTGTTTGTTTTACTTTTTTTTTTTTTGAGACGGGTTTCTCTGAAACTCTAGCTGGCCTAAAACTTGCTATGTAAACCAGACTGGCCTTAATCTCACAGAGATCCACCTGCCTCTGCTTCCCCAGTGTTGGGATTAAAGACATGCACCACCACGCCCAATATGATTTATAATTTAAATGAAATCCATTTTATAACTTGTTTTCATTTTATGGTTTGTGATTTTGTGTTTGTGTGTGTGTGTGTGTGTGTGTGTGTGTGTGTGTTCTATCAGCAAAGCCTTACTTCATCCAAGGTTGCAAAAAGATTTTCTATTAATTATATAGTTTTATCTCTTAATTTCATTTCTATGACCCATGATGATGTAAGTATTGTATCCATGTAAGTATTGTGTCTGATGCGAGATAGGGATTGAGGTTCATTTTCTTCCATATGGAAGCTCTATGGTTTCAATAACCTTTGTTGAAAAGAAATTTCTCCCCCCGCCTTTGAATGACTTTGCCATGCTTATTGGAAATCAATTTGCCACATTAGTGTGTGACTATTTGGGGACTATCTTATTCCATTAAATGATATGCCCCTCACATTGTTTTAATTCTGTAGCTTAGTCATCTTAATAACATGTTTTGGAGTCCAATGGTTAGCATTTTCAAAATAGTCTAGATTGTTCTGATATCTTTTTATTGTATAAAATTCAAGATCAATGTGTTTAAACCCTGCTGTAATTCTGACTGTCATACAGACTCTGTTCTCTGTAGTCATTCTAGAAAAGTGGACACACATAATATCCTTCTGCTTCTAGGAGTAAGAACACTGCAATTCTCTTAGTGTTTCAGGGTTTTAATATACAGCTCTACAGAGATTGTCTTATTTTATCTGTGAACAGCTCCTATTCATAAAACTGCAAATTATATTCCTTAAAATGCAACTTCCAATTGTTGATTTTTAGTTTATAGAAACACAACTGATTTTTGCATATTTCCATTATATGCCTCCATCTTGCTCAAGTAACTTATTACTTCATATAATTCTTATTCTATTTTCTGTATTTTATATTTAGATGATCATATAATATGAAGCCATGGAGTTTTTCTTATTTCTTTTAAACCTACTCACTTTCATGTCTTTTTTGCCTTATTGTACTACTTAAGATCTCCCACACAGTGCTGTGTGTGTGTACATGTGCATTCATGTGGGGGGTACATGTATATGTGTAGGTGCATGTGTACTGTGTGTGTGTGTGTGTGTGTGTGTGTGTGTGCTTGTAGAAGGCAGAAGTAAAATTTAAGTGTCATTCCCCAGGTGGCATCCACCTTATTTTCTGAGACACGGTCTCTATCTTGTCTTAGAACATACTGAAAAGGCCAGGATGGCTGACAGTGGGCCTCAGTGATCTGCCTATTTCCCCTTCTCCAGTGCTGGGATCAAGAGGACACAATGCTATGCCTGGCTTTTTCATGTGAGTTCTGAGGATTAAACATAGGTCCTGGTACTTGCAAGGTAAGCCCTTTACAGACTGACCCGAGATCTCACAGAGTTAAATAAAAAATGGTGAAGGCAGGTGTTCCTCATTATTTCTGACCCTGAGAAGAAAGTGTTTCATCTTTCACTATGAGGGAAGATGTCAGTAGTAGTTTTTTCATCATGCGGGGGTGGGGGGTGGGGTTCCTTCCAGCTGAGAGAAAGGTAAAGACACAGGTAAAAGAAGACACGTACTGTGTTCATGGATCTTAATGCCTGGTGCCTGTTAACTGTCAGTTATCTTCAAATTAAGCTATAGATTCAATGTAATTACAAGTCAATTTCCTGAAAGCTTTTTGGTAGAAATTGAAAAAGGCTTTCCTAAATTCCAATGGAAGCATGAAAGTCCTAGGATTGCCAAAATAACTCTGAAAAAGAACAAAGTTGGAAGAATTACACTATTTAACTTAGCGGTCACTATAAAGTCAAAAGAATTTTTTGTGGATTGATATTAGATAGTTAAGCAATGAACCAGAGCAGAGAAACTAGGAATGGACCCTCACAGGGATACTTAGTTGATGCTCATAAAGAGAAGGAAACTATTTAGTGGAGAATAAGTGTCCATTTCAACAAGTGGTGCTGGAAATTTTTTATATCAATATGCAAGAAAATGAACATGGATGCATGGGTAAATATTTATAAAAATAATTCAAGCAGGTCTAAATTTAACCCATAAGAATTTAAATTTCTAGAAGAAAATGTAGGAGAAAGGCTTTCCTGATTCAGGACTGAAGAGAGGAGCTAGGTAGTCCCCTTTCCTAGAGGTGCTCCATGCCTGTGCTCCCAGCACTCAAGATGTAGAGGCAGGAGGGTCAGTGTGAGACTGAGACCAGCCCCAGCTACATACAAAGTTCCAGGACAGGCTGGGCTTTAAAGTGAAACCCTGCTTCAAATAAAAAGAAAGAGAGGAAAAGAAGAGATAAACCATTTGAAAACCGCCAAGCTGGGTTTCATCAACATTAAGAACTTCTGCACCTGAATACTCTATTCTCATAGGAGACTAATAATACGTACTGGGAGAAGACATTTGTAAATCACATCTAATAAATTGCTTGAATCCAGACTATATAAAGAATGTCAAATATTTCATACTAAGAAAATAACTGAGTTTCAAACATGGATGGACTATTATAAAGCTAAACCAGACATTTTGAAGGAATAGAATGGAACAAAAGGAAAGCGACATTCAAAAAATGACCAATAATTTCTAAGAATTAAAGAAACAGACAGATCCTAGAGCTGCAAGGGATGACAGACCAGGTTAACATATACATACGACCCTCAGCGCTACACTGACCTAGCATAGACACACTTAGCTAATAGCAAAGAAAACCTATAATGCCTTCTATGAATCAAATATGCTGGGCAGCAACGATTGCTATAGATTCCCCAATGTACTTGTTATCCTACATGCAACGAAACAAGCCTCAATGCCTCCCATGAGGCAACTTGAAACCAGCAAGTGACAAAGTGGTGGATTCCAACACTCCAGCTGTCTCCCCTTTAAAGTGAGATAATCCTGTTTCCCAGGATTGATCAGGGAAATAAGTCCCATTTTTCCACCATGGCCACCAGCTTGAGAATTCATACCTCTTCCATCTCACTTATTAGCAATGTTTCGGGGATCACCTACTAAACACATTTGATTCTCTCACATCTTTGCCTTAGAACCTACTTCCAAAATTGAAGACATGCCAGGTTTATCATCAACACTATCAGATTCAATAGATTCAATCAAGCAATGACTTAGTATCTTGGAAGTGGAGAAGAAAATAATTTTAATCAGCTTATGAACTCCATGTATTTTAAAGCTATTCTAATTATTAATGCATATTTGTTATACAAATTAATAGGTTTTGCAGTGACATTTTCATTCATATATATACATATATATGTATATATACATATATAATGCCTTGATGGTACCCCACCCCCCAGTACTGTCTCTTACCCTCCCTTTTCTTCGCTCTTTTCCCAAGTCCCCTTCCTCTTTCCTATTGGTCTCTCTTTCACTTCAGGCTACTTTTCTAAAAAATGGAATTTTCCACATATTAGAGAAATGATAAGACAAATATCTTTCCAAGTCTGGCGTATTTTGCTTAACAAAATGACCTCAGTTCTTTCTACATCCCTGCAGATGACACGATTTCATTCTTATTTATAGCTTATTCTGGAATTCTATACACACCTATATGTATCAAAAGGTAGGTTTGGATTCAGAAGTCTATAAATTAACTGTTTAAAAGTGACTTTTTATAAGGGGCTGAAAAGAGAAATGAATCCAGCAAAACTATGTGTGAAGAAACAGTTAGCAAAGAAGTGAAAACCACTTGTGGTTAGGGCCAAATAACTATTTATTATAAAAGGAATTTTCATAATAATATGAACTAAAATTCCAAGCAGTTGCCACATGGGCATTGGTGGAGGTTAGGGACAAAGCCCAGAAAAATTAAAGTGTACCATGACTTTAGCATTGCTCTGGAGGAAATAGAGTTACTAATTAACTAGTTCCAGACTTACAAAGAATTCAAAACTATAACTAATGACAGAATTACTTCACAGAGGGATTGCTTAGTTAATGATGTTTGGCCATAATAGCTCTTAGAAAGAAATATACCATTTTCTGGAAACAGCTTCTTTTATTTATTATATAATGACTTTTTCACCAAAACACCCACACCACAACCCACATACGCACACACACAAGCACTCACACATGGAAAGAAACATTAAGTACATTCTGAGATGTGGTATTGCAACATTATGGTTTTAGGTAAAGATGCATTTATCAATTTACTAGACACAGTTTCTAGTCAGAGAATCTCATATGGAACAAGTTTAAAGTATGGGTTATAGTTCAATGAAGCAAAACATTTTATTTGTGAGTATTTGCCAAGTGAGAAGGACACAAGGGAACTGTTTCTTCAACGCCTGTTGAGTGCATGTGATTTTCCTATGCTTCAACGGCCCTTTAGATTTAGCTTTTATTTCCTTAAATAGATATTTCTCTGTTCTTTTATATTCGTAAGAGGTTGAGAACAGATAGCACATGTATTCAAAAATGTTAACAAAGTGCAGAATGACAAATGTTCCTTCCCAAGGGTTGCCCTTTATACCTTTCCAGCGGTTCTACTTTGAAATTTTCTCTTCACTCTTTAGCTAGTACAATCAACTTGCATAGCATTATGTATTTATTGATTTTAACTATGACTTGTATGTTATACGAACTCACTTAACTGTTTAATTCATCTTTCTGTTTGTGCTGTCTGGAAGTCTCTCAAGTTGAAATGGAGCACATGCAATTTTTTTCCTATTAAAATGAAAACACTGGCATTCTCCCATTTTAGATTTGACACTTTTGAAGCTCAGAAATCATCATTATAGGAAAAGGTGGGGCAAACTGAAAATCAACAACTGTTTTTGAAGCCAGCAGAAAACAGGCCACAGAGTAAATGCCCCACCCAAATCTGGAGAGATGGTTGCATCCAGAGAGAAACAGCACTAGAGAGCTGCTGATGGGGAGCAGAAGTCTGCGGTAGTCAGAAGTTTCAGGGCTGCTTGCTTTAATGAGAATTCAGAAAATTTTCTCTAGACTATATGCCTACAAGTTTCTTATTGAAAAATTCCAGGGGACTGCAACCAGAGAAGAACCCTCACACTTTCTGGGGGTTTGATCCTGAAACTCCATCAGGTGCTCACAGAGGATGCAGGAAACATTTCCTGAGGCTCTGACAGGAGAAAAAGAAAACCAAAGGTATCAGTCCCCTTCCCTTCTCTATCAGGAAGACTTATCTCCCAGAGAAATCTTTACCATAGAGTAGTGCTAAAGATCTAGAGAAATCAGGAGAAGGAGCAACCCCCAGGGCAGCCTTTCTAGCCTATGACCTAAGTAAATAAGAAGACAAGAAGAAAGAAACTAAGTTAGCAAAGGGAGAACTTTAAGGAAACATACTATGAACTGAATAGCCAGGATTGTGGGGAGAACAATCCTGAGAAGGAAAAGAGCCTTTGGGGAAGCTGCACCCTGAGATGAAGTCCCCAAAACAGGACTTCTTCAAACTTTTTCCTCTTGCAAGCACTTTTGGCCCAAGAAAAAATTTCCTCCATTTTTTATTGATGTTTTGGGATTTTCATATATTTGGTTAAATTTAGGTCCCCTCCCCTATCCACACCACCCCTTAGTATCACCAAACAATGTAATGTACTCTAATATATATGTGACACACACATATGCCATACATATATTTAGAGAGAGAGAGAGAGAGTCAGTTTGTGTCCTCAAATGTCCCTCAGTGTGGGTCCATCCACTGGAGCTTTGGTCAGCCTACCAAGAGTAAACACCCTTGAAAGAGATTGACTCTCACCTTCCCAGCAGCCATTGGTTACCAATAGCTCCATTGAGGTAGGGTTGGAGTTTCATACCCACTTCCTGACATCTATGCTGGAACTTTGTCTGGCTTCAGCTTATGTGGGACTTGTACATGCTGTCACCATTGCTGTAAGTTCACATGAGTTAACTGACTAGCTGTCTGGAAATCTCTTTTTCCTTATGGTTATCCACCACCACTGGCTCTTCCACAATGATACCTGAGCCTTGGGAGACAGACATTTGATATAGGTGTCCTATTTCCTATTCAGGGATGGGCAGTCTGCAGTCTCTTATTCTCTGCACATCTGCCATTTGTGGTTTTCTTGGTTAATCACCATTAACTGAATAAGGAAGCTTCTCTACTAAGAGTTAAGAGATGCATTAGTCTATTGTTAAGTCTAATGACTTAAAGTCATTAGGAGTCAATTGAACACTATATATATTTTATAGAATAATTATATCGGGCTTTCCCCTGTGTCTTGTGACCTGCATAACCTCAGATTCATAGGCCTATAGTGTCAGGTATGGGCACCATCCTATGAAGTAGACCTTAAGTCCATTTAGAAAGTGGCCGGTTACTCCCATGATATTTGTGCAGCTATTGCATCTTACCAGGCCAGTTGTTGTAGGTTGAAGGAGTCACGGCTGGGCAATGATTCATTTTGATGATTAATTTTCTTTTCAGGTAGCATGCATAGCACCTTCCAGCTGAAAGCTAGCCAGTAGAGATGAAGCTTTGAAGTGAGCAACAGCTTGATTTCTCCTTCTTTGTTCCACAGCTCATGTATGTAGTGGCCTCAGCAATAGGGTCTTTCTGTGAAGTTCTGGTGGGTAAACAAGAGCAGGGGCCAGTAGTGTTTGAGGGTCTGTGGGACACCTGGTCACCAGCTTCAAGAGAGGGAGTCCATTCCTGGCATTGGGGTTTTATTTTGTTAGCCTATAGTGTCTAGTAGAGGCAATGTTCCCCATGTTATAACTCGTTTAATCTTTTTATAATGTATATTAATATATTTTAAGAAGCTTCCATAGCAGTAGGTTTCCATATGGCTTTTTCTGAAGGCCTTTAGTGTTGGTTATTAATCCCCATACTCCCTCCTCTGTCCTGCCCTCTCATATCCCACCCCATTTATCCCTTCCTGCTCTATTATTCCTCTTTCCCCTTTTATATCACTGTATTCTACCTTCATCCCCACGAATACCACTCATCATGTTCATTTATTAGTTTCTTGACTGCTCTGGATTTTCATATTGAAACATGCATATCTAAGAGTTCAATGCTAGCATCCAGCTATGGGAAGGAACATGTGACATTTGTCTTTCTTAGTCTGGGTTCCCTCACACAATATGATTGTTTCCAGTTCCATCCATTTACCTAAAAATTTCATCATTTCTAGTCCAAAAATTGATAAATGTGACCTCATGACACTAAAAAGCTTCTATACAGTAAAGGATACCATCGTTCCCATGAAGAGGTAACCTACTGAATGGAAAAACCAATTTTACCATCTATACCTCTGACAGAGGGTTAGTGTCTAGAATATACAAAGAACTCAAAAACTCTAAACATAAAAAACTGAACCCAGTTAAAAATTGGAGCAAAGAACTGACTAGGGAATTCTCTAAAGATAAAATGCAAATGGTTGAGAAAAACATTTTAAAATGTTCAACACCTTTAGTCATCAGGGAAGTGCAAACTAAAACCACTCTGAGATTTTATCTCATCCCGGTCAGGATGGCTAAGATCCAAAGAACCAACAACAAATCCTGGCAAGGATGTGGAGAAAGGGGAACTCGTATCGACTGTCGGTGGGAATGCAAACAGATGCAGGCACCATGGAAATTAGTGTCGAAACTGCTCAGAAAGCTTGAACTTGATGTACCATATGACCCAGCCATACTACTCTTGGGCATACACCCAAAAGGCTCTGTACCTACGACAGAGATACCTGTTCATCCATGCTCATTGCCGCCCTTCTCATTAGAGCCAGAAATTGAACACAACCTAGATGTCCACCAACTGGTGGAAAGATGGCAAAGCTGTGGTACATAGACACAACTGAACACTATTCTGCTCAAGAGCCTTTTACACACTCCAAGACATACAGGTGTTTAAATAAGAAACAAATCAAGCATTTACTTACGATAAGTCATAAGTTTCTTTTTAAAACAACTCTCAGTACACATGCAAAATTTACCACTTACTAAAGACGAAAAGCAAATTCCCAAACTAATGAGATGCATGTGCTTTCTGGGTTTTACATGAAGACTTAAATTTTGACTGAATATTTGATGTTGCAGGACAAAGAGTATCATCAAGATTCTTCAGAGCTGATCAATACTTTGTTTCTCTACTCATCATCAGTATTGTATAAATGGCCATTTGAGAACTTGTAGGAAGTTTTGTCCTAAGCCACAACCAAAACTCATTTATGGATTTTTTTTTTTATGAAATCCAAGGCAGCAGCTCAAATAACAAGTTTTTAATCAAACATTAACATTATACAATCCAAAGATATTTTTATTTGATACTTACATGCTGAGGAAGGACAGCAGAAGAATAATAAAAGTCTTTGCTATCTGTTCAACCATTATGTTTCTTTAGGAGTAAAAATCTGAATAGAGCAACAGCCCTATAATTCATAATATGCAATAGCCCAAATCTGATCCAAAGTGTTTGAGGAAGTATTTGTTGGTGCTACATGATGTGACAGCACACGTAGGGCAAAGTGTGCATGTTATGTGTTCAGAACCAAACCTGTAGTGACACCACATGGTGCAGCACAGGTGAGTGCTGCCAGGACCTCCAATTCATTATGTATTTGACCTTTAATTAAGTTTGGTCAGTGTTCATTTGGAAACTTTGTACTATTGCCATTTTTTTTCTGACCCCCATAATTGGTTAAACATTCCTGTATAAAGTTGTCATCCTCAGTTTAAGAAGCTGGGCCCTAGGAAAAAGATTTCTGCCTACTCAATACTTCACTAACAAATCTTCAGTAGAGCAATAGAGGGCAAGATAAAAGAAAAAGCTGTTAGGAATCAAAAATAATGGCAGAAATAATGTCTTGGGCTGGAGAGATTGCTCAGTGATTAAGAACACTGACTGCTCTTACAGAGGAATTGGGTTCAGTTCCCAGTACTCAGATGGCAGTTAACAACAAACTCCAGTTCCAGGGGATCTGATGCCCTCTTCTGATCTCCAAAGGCACACCCATATACACAAAAAAAGTGAAAATAAACTGAAATATTTTTTTAAAAAGAAATGTCTTTAACAGACTGATCAGTATACTCAACATAGTGTAAAAATATTCAGCAAATAGGAAGATAAATCATTAGCAACTCTCCAAAATGAAACACAAACATAAAAAAAAACTAAGGGAACTTAATAGCAGAAATTAATCCAAGAATAGTAGAGAGATAGCTGCAATTAGAGCTAGAGAGAGAGAAGAGAGAACAGGGCAGAAGAAGCAGCTTTGGAAGTAGCAATGGATGGAGCTATTGGTAAAATTAATGACAAGTACCAAACCACAGGTTCCAGAAGTTCAGAAATATCAAGCAGATAAGAAACAGCAGCAGTAGCAATACCCCAGTGGCCTCATATTTGACTGCAGAGAAACAAAGAAAGTGAAAAACCAGAGAAGGGAGGAAATGCTTCACTGATGGGAAGAAGGACGGCACAGCAGACTTCTCAGAATTCATGCAAGCAGGGAGAGGGAGCCATGCAACAGTGAACGAATGCACTATCAACGAAAGAATACAAGGAATTCTATAGCTAGCAAAACTGTCCTTCAAAGGCAAGGGAAAAATACACTTTCCTGAAAAACACTAACGAAATTGTTGCCAGCAATGCAGTCCTATAAAAAGTATAAGTTCTTCTGACAGATGGACAATTATATAGGTCAGAGATTTGAATCTTTCATTGTCTTCATTCTTGTAAAAGAAAGCTACCTAAAGAAACAGTAATGCAATGCATTATGTAACTGAAGCATATGCTTAAGTAAAGTGCATCACCAAATTTCATAAAGGAATTGGGAATATTTCGCTATAAGACTCCTAAACTCACATGAAGTACTATTGTGTTCTTTGAACACGGATTCTAAATATATATTTTAAACCTTGAGGCAGTCACTAAGAATATGTATAAAGGAAATATAAATGTTACCCTAAGAGAGGAGATAAAGGAGAATTCTGTAAATTGCGAAGCTGAAGAAGATAGAAAATGGGGTAAAAAGAAGCAAAGAATAAATATAATAATTAGAAATCTGTTCTCCCATTGGAGAAACAAGAATAATTACACACCATTATAGATATAAAGATTTAGGGAAAAGTAGAGATATAGTAAAAGATAGAACATTTTAACACAAAACAAAAGATAACAGGAGTTGCTACATTAATTTTCAATAAAATAGACTTGCAGATGGGAACAATTGTGAAGTATAAACTGGGGCATTGCATAGGGACAGGGGGTCAGTTTTCCAAGGGGACATAACACCCACAATCATGTAAATATATAACAGAGTTTCAAAATATACAAGAAAATAACAGAACCCAGAAGGGAAATACACAAATCTACCATAATATTTGGAAACTAAAACATATGTATACTAGTAATTGACAGATGAAGCCATCTGAAAATCAGTGAAAGCCTCCAGAACAGCACTACCAATCAATTTGATCCAATTGACACTGTGGAGCATAATCCATCAAAAGGTAACAGAACACAGACTCTCTCAAGTACACATGGGCCATCCACTACAGGTGTTCACACAGCTTACATTTAAAATAAAATAGAAGTTATATAAAACAAACTTTCAGACCACAACAGAATTAAACTAGAAAAGAATAACAGACAGACATCTGGAAGGTGCCCAGACATTTGGAGATGAAACAGCACATTACTAAATAACAATAGGTTCTAAAGAGAGCCATTTAAATAAAGTATAAATAACATATATTTTAAATATTTTAAGCCATATTACAATATGATTTTTCAAAATTCTTAAGGTAGAGCAAAGGCAGTATTTAGAGGAAAATGCATATAACCGAAGAAAGAATTACATTCAATAACCTAATAACCTAAATATATCACCTAAGAAAAATAGAAGAAGAAAAATTAAACCTATGGCAAACAGAAGAAAGTATATTATAAAAAGTGAATAAGAAATCAACTAAAATTGAACTAAGGAAACAATATAAAAAGTAAATACAAGGGTTTTTCTTTGAGAAGATAATAAAATATTGGTCAACCTCTAAGTGGAATGGCCAGGTCATCCCTGATATCACCAATGATCTTCATAAAAAATAAGGAAATACAATGAAAGCCTATAAGGAGATATTTGATGGTTGAATGAAATGGACCAGTGTCTTCAGACACTTCAGAACCCTCTCAAGGAGAATTAAGTCACCAAACCAACACCATAATAGTAAAGAGGTTGAGTTCCGAGTCTGGAGAGATACCTCAGTGATTAAGAGCACTGGTTGTTCTTGCAGAAGACCAAGGTTTGAATCTCAGCACCCACATGGCAGCTAGCCACCATCCATATCTCCAGTTCCAAGGGATGTGACACCCTCTTCTGTCCTCTGTGGGCACTACATGAAACAGATACACCTTCACACATGCAGGCATAACACTCATGCAAATAAAATAAAATAAATAAATAAATAAATAAATAAATAAATAAATAAATAACTTTTTTAAAAGAGATTGAGTTCATAGGTTACAACCTTTCCCAACAGAAATCACCAAGTTTGGATGCCTCAATCAGTATTCAGGAAGAAATGACACTGATTACCCCAAATCTCTTCAAGAAAATAACACACCTCCCAAATCATTTATAAGGACTGCTTAAGCGTGATACAAAAGCCAAGTAAAGACGTTATAAGAAATAAACTATAGATTACTGTATCTCATAGAGAGATGAAAAGATCTTACCAAAAGACTAGGCAATAGACTTTGGAAATAAAAATGGATGACATATCAGCACAAAGTGAGATCCATTTCAGGAAGTTAAGGCTATTAATTATTGCAATTCACCGTATCAGCAAACTGAAGCGAGGGAATAAGATCCTTTCAATATATATATAGAACTTACCAAATTTAGCATTCGTTTACAGTTTATCAAAAACAACTACCACAAAGAGAATTTCCTCATTCTAGTAAAAGATGCATGAATGAACCCCAGCAGTTAGCCTTCTGAAGTAGCAAGCACTTTTCTTCTTGTCTGTGAAAAACACCAGTGTCTGCTAGTAATTTAGCATTAAAGCAGAACCCTAGGTAGGGAAGTAAGAGGAAAAATGTAATAGAAATTAGAAAAAACGGGACTTTCTTCATTCACAGAGGGCATAGCGTCTATGTAGAAAACCTGTAAGAGTCTATAAAAGAAGCAAAAAATGAAAAAGAAATCTATAATAAGTGTAACCAGGTGACAGGCTATACTGATTCATTTTCTACACATCAATAATGGAACAATTGTCATTTAATTATTTTTAATATTACTTTCAATATCACCAAAAATGAAAGATTACATCAACAAAGGATGACCAGACTCTGTACATAGAATACTACAAGCCCTGAAAAAAAGAAAATTTTAATATTTAAACAGAAGGAAAGACAACCCATATTTTTGTCAGTTACTTTGATTGTTGCTGTGAGCAAGCATCTGACAGGAACAACTTGAGGGAGAAAAGTTCATTTTGGCTCTTGGTTTCAGAGGATTCCATCCATGATGGCTTAACCCTATGAGGAAGAACATCATGGTGGTGGGACTGTGTGGCAGAAGAGTTTCCTCACCTATAGTGAAGCAGAGAGAAAGAGATCCAGGAGAGGGCCAGGATACCCCCAAGGACTTGCCCTCAGTGAACTATTTACTCCAGTTAAACTCCATGTCTTAAAGTTTCCAGAGCCTCCCTCCAAACAGTACCCACCACAAAACTGGAGACCAAGCATTCAACACATGAGCCTGTGGGACCATTTCCTGTTCAATCCATAACATGCATGCTTTACAAGACTCAGCTCAATTCTAATCAGAATCTCAGCTACACTTTTAATTTTTAAAAATTCTTTTTTGAAATTTATTTTTATTTATTTTATTTAATTTTAACAGAGCATAGGGTAATGGTTTATTTACAGAAAAGTGGGCACCCCACATTTATGACTACACTGTCAAGTCTACACTCAAATAAAGATCCCTGTAACCTCCCAACAGTCTCACAAAATTATGAGAGAGGTGCCTCTTGGTGTTCTCTGCTTATCTATCCTTTGCCCCACCCCCATGCAGATAAGGTTGACTGATTGGTTGTGATGGTAACTGACTACCCCCTCAACTCCTTGATGGGAGTGGGAAGGATATGTGACTATAGCTTGCTGGCATAGTGGTTGGAGGACATTTCCAGTTAACACTCCACTCCTTCCTCTGGCTCTTACATTCTTTCCACCAATCTCTTCCACAAAAGTCCCTGAGCCTTGGAGAGGTTATAGGTGTGGGATGATCCTCCTCCCATTGTGGTAAGGCACTGAGCTTTCAGGTCTCTTTATCATCTGTTTTCCATGGGCTGTTGGCCAGTTTGAGTGGGAGTCTATCTACTATAAACACACACACAGCAAGAAACAAGACCATCTAAACAGTGACTGCTATAATAACTTAACCTATGGGTGTAAACACAAATGCTATGTCAGTACTTCAGCAGGTGTATCATATCCATCTAACAAAACAATTGCAGTGACTTCCCACTGGGGCCTGTAATCTCCCCTGCCACAGGGGGTTGGCCAGGTCTACAGTACCAGATGTGTGTTCCACCCCTAGGAGTGGGCATTATATCCAATCGAAAATTTGCTGGTTGTACATACACTAGACACTCCACTATTGCACCAGCAGGTACATACCAAACAAGATGGTTTGGTATGTTGATAGTGCAACACGCAGGGGCCATTGCTGAGGAGAATTATAGGGGACTATTCTACCCCAGTCTTCTGCATGTTACCTTTTGGCATCATGAAAACCACCCATTCAGTGGCAGGTAGTTTCCGGCTTAGTCCAAGCTTGATTTCTCCCTCTCACATCTTGCAGGGTCATCAGCAATAGGGTTTTTCCATCCACTTCTGTTGTACAACCAACATTATTGGCAATGGCCTTTATTGTTTGGGGGACCTCTAGTGTCCCTCAGGCCAACAGCTCATAGGGAGCAACCCACCTCTGGCACTGGGATTTTCATTTAATAACCATATTGCTTTTGGAAGGGCTTTCTTCAGCTACCCTTTTTTGGTAACAGTTTCTAAAATTTATATGAAAACACAAAGGATCTAAGCTAGCCACACAAGGCTGAAAACCTAGAAGAAAGTAGGAAGATTCACAGGACCCAATTTCAAGACACACTATTCCTTATATTTCCATTCAAGACAGCATGGTGTATTAGTCATAAAATACCCCAATAAAAACTTAAGAAGGAAGGCACATTTTGGTTCACAGTTCCATCGTATAGTTCATCACGGTACAAAGTCATGTGGCAGGATATTGAAACAGTTTGGTCACATTGTATCCACATTCAGGAAGCAGAGGGAGATGCATTCTAGTGTTCATTCTCTCTCTCTCTCTCTCTCTCTCTCTCGTGCACACGCTCTCTTGCTCTCTCACTCTCTCGCTTTCTCTCACTCTCTCTCTTGCTCTCTGTCATTCTCTCACTCGCTCTTGCTCCTCCCCCCCACCAAAATCTAGTACAGGACTCCAGCTTGCAGAATGGTGCTTTCCACAATTAAGGAGGATCTTCCCACCTCAATTAACCTAATCTAGATAAGCCCTCACAGGCATGCTTGTTTCCTAGGTGATTCTAGATCTTGTCAAGTAGACAGTCAATATTAAGCATCACACATGGTATTGAGGAAAGAATTAACACATAGATCCATGGAAGAGAATAAAATACCACAGAAATACAATGATTTTTCAGGAAGATATAAAGGCAATCCAGTAGTGAAGAGAGAGTTGGAAAGATGATTTTGTCAACAACAGTACTGAAACAATTGAGCATCCATATGTCTTATTTTTAAATATTTCATAATTTTTATTTGTATGTGTATGACCTTATTGCTTGCATGTATGTAAGTACACCCATGTTGTACAATGCCCACAGAGGTCACAAGAGGGCATCAGATTCCCCTGGAACTCGAGTTACAGATAGTTGTTAGCCACCATGTGGATGCTGGGAATCAAACCCAGGTCCCGTGCAAGAGCAGCTGGTACACTTAACAGCTGAACCATCTCTGCTGCCCCCCACAGATATGTGCAGGTGTGTGTGTGTGTGTGTGTGTGTGTGTGTGTGTGTGTGTGTAAACCTCACAACTTACATAAAAATTACTTCCAAATGGACATAGACCTAAATATTCCAAAAAAAATATCTTGTATACTGCTGGGTTTAGTGATGCTCTCTTAGTTATAAAACCAAAAGCACGATTTATGAAAGAAAAAAATTGATAAAGTGAATGTTATTAAATTTTAAAATTATGCTCCAGTGAAAAACATTGTTAACAGAATTAAACAAGATACAGATTGGCTTTGCAGAAAGTACTTCCAAATTACATACCTAATAAATGATTAGTATATGAAATGCGCAAATAACTCTGAAAAGTCAGCAATAAGAAAACAACCCAATGTAAAAATGAATAAAAGATATCTGCAAAATTTTCCCCAATGGGAAAATTCAGATAGCAAATAAGAGTGGGAAGTGAGAGGGAAAAGCTCGGACACAAGGAACATGTGGGTGGTGGTACACAGGTAATCCCAACACGAGGGAGGCTGAGGTAGGCAGGTTGTTCCAAGTTCCAGGCTAGCCTTAGCTGTGTGGTGATTTCAATGTCAGCCTTGGATAGACAGAAAAATCCTTTCCTAACAAATAAAGCAAAACAAAAACAGCGAGATAACCATACCAATTTTTTGGAGAAGATAAAACAATCTGACAATATGAAATGGTGGTGGAGCTCTGGAGCAAAGGAGCCTGGCTCACGGATGGCGGGAGTGCAAAATAGCATTTCCAGTTTTCAGGACAATCTGGTACCTTGCTTTTCAGTTTTTAGATTATTACACAACATTTTCAAATTAGAAGAAAATATACATGATATTGAATTTTCCCATTCAGTAGCATTCACACTTGAACATCCATCACCCCATCTATTTTCAGAAGGTTTCTCCTTTTCCCAATTGAAATTCCACATTTCATGAAAGCTCAGGCATGTCCAATTTGTTGCCCATGGACTGCATGTGTCCTAGAATGGTTATGAACACAGTTCAATGCATGTGTAGATGATAATGTTGTATTGTACTATCAAAAGGTTGGCTAGCCCTGCATTAAATATCAACTTTTCTTCCTTCCCTTGCCCTGGTCCCTGGAACTACCATTCTATTTTCTGTTCCTGTGAAGTGGACTACACCAGGTAATTTATGTAAGTGAATTATACAGGATTTGTCCATTTGTGTGGCTTACTTCCCTTGTCATAGTATCATCGTTTCATCCATATTATAGCCAACATCAGAATTCTACTCCTATGCTGTACAGCATTCCATTGAAGGCGTACCACACTTTCTTGTTTATTTGTGTGCCAATGGACTCTGGTGGTTTATTCTTTTCAGCGATTATAAATAATGCTACTGTGAGTACTGTAAAAATTTGTTTGACTCAGTTCTTTCAGTTTTCCCTTTTAATTTACAAAATTAAAAATAGCCTGGGCCTGGAGAGATGTCTGAGTGGTTAAGAGCAGTAGAGAACTGCTACAAGAAAGGACCCTGGTTCAGTGCCCAGCACCGACATGGCAGCTAACAATGATCTGTAACTCCAGTTCCAGGAGATCTGATACCCTCTTCTGGCCTCTGTGGTCTATGCATGCATGGAAGCACTTGCATGCATGCAGGCAATACTCATATGCATAAACTAAAGATAAATTAATTTTTTTAATATTTAAACATAGCCTTGCCATACAACTCATCAACCGTTATCCTATTTACCCAATATATCTGAAATTTTATATACTCTCTACACCAGCACACAGATGCCCATAGCTATTGTATCCATAATTACTAAAAGCTAGAAACAATAAAAAAAAATTCCTTCTAAAAGCAAATGGATAAGCAAACTGAGCTATTTGTATACCATGAAATTCTGCTTTGCAATAAAAATGAGTAAGAGGTGAATGAAGCAGATTGGAAATATCACATACTACAGCATTCCAAATGTATGCTATTCATAGAAGAGATTAAAAAATGTAGAGAGAAGGAGATCAGAGCCTAGTCATAAAAAACAGGGATATGGGGCTGGAGAGATGTCTCAGTGGTTAAAAACACTGGCTGTTCTGGCAGAAGACCCGGGTTCGAATCCCAGCACCCACATGGCAGCTAACAACTGTCTGTAACTCCAGTCCCAGGGGATCCGACAGCCTCTTCTGTCCTCCGCAGGCATTGCACGACACGGGTGCACTTACCTACATGCAGGCAATACACGCACACACATAAAATAAAATAATAAATAAAAATAAAAAAAAACCAGGGATATCTGAAAAATGGTCACAGTCAAGAGAACCGTATGGCACCGTGACAATAATATTCCATTCCACTTGGAATTCTGGAGCAGCGGTTGCTCAGGACCTGTAAGGATGGAAGGAGGGGAGCAGACTAGGTGACACTCACTAAACTCCTTAGGATGGTGAAGCTGTGATAACATAAGGATGGAAACATGACTGTATTTTTGAAAACTCATAGGATTTTACAATACAAAATGAATTTTAATGTATGTATAATATAGGTTATATATACATTGGGGGGATGCTCAGTGGTTAAGAGTACTGGCTGCCCTTACAGAGGGCCAAAGTTCGATTCCCAGCACCCACATGCTGGCTAACAACATCATAACTCCAGTTCCAGAGGAATCCAATGCCTTCTTCTGACCTGTGTGGGCATTACACCACACGGGTACACAATACACTCTTTAAAAATCTGAAATCCAAGACTTCAGAGTTATTGTTGAATCATGAGAAAATATATTAGGTAGACCCAAATTAAGAAATACCTAGTACGTAATCAATATTCTTCTAAAGAATCAAGGCCATTGAAAACAAGGACTTTCTGAGAAATTTCCACCTTTTTTTTTTTGGTCTTTTTGAGACATGGTCTCCCTGTAGACCCGGCTGGCCTGGAATTCACTATGTAGACCAGACTGGTCTTGAACTCACAGAGATCCACCTGCTTCTGCTGGGACTAAAGGCAAGCACCACCACGCCTGGCTGAGAAATTTCTACTTTCAAAGAGCTCAAGTGTTATAATAAGCAAATGTAATATGCAATTCTAAATGAAATCCTATACCAGAAAAGGGATATTAGGCTAAAAATTTAGTAAAGCTGGATCTTCCGTTGCTCCCACTGCTCCAGAGCTCAAACTTTCTCTGCCAAGTAGTAAGAACCAGTCAATCTTGTTCCCATGAGCTCTCCTTGGGTTTGCTGCTGGGACTGCCAGAGAGCCTGACTAGTTGGCTTGAGTTAGCCAGATGCCACAGCGACAGTCCCCTTGCTTTGGGACCATCTCCAGTCCAGCTGCTGCAGAGCTCAGTCCTTCTCTGCTAGCTAGTAAGAACCAGCCCATCCTGTTCCCATTGGCTCTCCTCAGGACTTGCCTCTATCATGCTGAGGCTGCTGGAGAGTGCCTGACTAGGCAAAGTGGAAACTATTACAGATTTCCAGAACTGCTCAGACACAAACAATAAATGTCTATGAGGTGCTTAACCCTAAGTGACACATCTTCAGTGCAACCTCTACACATAGGATGAAAGCATCGCTTAACTCTCACCAGAGAAGTTTCTTTATGCAGCAGATGATAATTAGCACAGAAACCCACAATTAGCAGAGAACAAGAGTGTTTATCCCTGAATGGGATTCCTAATGCAAACCTCCGCCTTCCAGGCTCAGGGATCATTGCAAAAGAGGGGGCAAAAAGATGGTAAGAGCCAGAGGTGGGAGATGTTCACAAGGTAAGAGAGTCTTCCAGACAGTTGTCAGTTACTCATATGAACTTATAGAAATGGTAAGAGCATGTACAAGTCCCATGCGAGTTCAAACCAGACAAAATCCCAACAAGGCTTGGGGACGTGGGTGAAAAATCCCAACCCAACCTAAGGAATTTGGGGCAACCGACGGCTGCTGGGAGGGAGCGAAACAATGTCTTACAGGGATGGGACTCTTGGTCAGCCAGTAGATGGACCCACACTAAAGGACAGTTGGGGACACAAATCAGACTCTATAGGATGTATAATATACATTAAATTGGGCAGGGGGCTGTGGGGGGAGATGCAGATAGAGGAGGGGATCTAAAAAATACCATAGAACTGTATTGTATAAAACCACAACATTTCAATAAAAAATAAATTTAAAAAATAGTAAATCCGAATGGTATTTTTACGTTGGTTAGCAATAATGAATTGGTTAATTCATCTTGACAAATACATTATGTTATTTTAAGATGACTGTGGTTAAAGCACGTTTTGTTTTCTAAGGTCTACCAAAGATATTAACATTAGGCCCTATATTTAACCTTCCTGATGTTTAATGACCATAATAAACTCTCACGAATGTACATGACCTCTTTCCCCCTTACAGCTGTAGCCTGCCTTTCCTGTGGTCTAGTTCTAGCAGCCAGGAATATTCAAGAATAGCCCAAACCCATAGCCATTTATTTTGTGACCCAATTAAGCAGAACTATTGCTTTCCAGAGAAATTTCCCCTTCTACAGCTCTTTGTGAAGGCAGGAGCAACGGGCTCTGTGATCTGGCTGCAGCTCTTCACAATCTATAAACCCTGCTCAGTGAAGGAGATGTAGTCTTGGAGGGAACAGAGAGGAAAAATGACTCTCAGAAAAATGTCCCTGAGTTTCTTCAGAGTAATCTCCCTGAAGAGGGGAAGAAAATCTTATTGCAAAGGGATGTTTTCATCAAAGGAAGGAATCGGAGACTATTGGAGTTAGGAAGGGCCTTACACAAGATCCTTAGACAAGATGTGGAGAGGGAGCTGCTGTGAGGTGCAATGACTTTGCTGTGATTACCGTTTGTTAGTATCAGAAGGAAAATAATACATCTTCCTAAAATAGCATGCTCCTCACATTTCCATTCCCTGCCTCTTTAGCAAATTTAACCTTTTCCATACAGCTGTTGAGATAACCTACTGATCATACAAGCTAAATCAACACCAGGGACATATATCAGAAAATGCCCCCAAACTGCCTTCCTTTCATTATTGAAAACGACGAGATGAAAGTCTTTAATAACTCACAGCACAAGAGGACCATTACTGTCAGCATATACCACTCAGTCATATATTATAGCTTTTTACTTCTCCACACAAAATTGCTTTGAAATTTACATTTGCTATAAAGGATTCAAGTCCATCACTATTAATTTTCTTTCACAAATTATGTTTAATTATCACCTCTTCCCACCTAGGAAGAAACCCCTCTTGTACTCCTGTCTCTATATGGCTCTCAAGGAGACTTCCCTCAGCGTGAATCTTGAATGGTGATGTTTTTATCCCTTTTTACCCTTCCTTGTCAAGCTCGCATACCCTACTTAGAGGCATTGGAATGAGCAGTGCACTTGGCTCCATATTTCCAGTATACATATGAAATATGGTCCCTTCAAGCCCAGAGTAATAATAAAAGCAATGCATTCTGGCTTTAGCCTATGGACAATTGGGCTAGAAGCATTCCATTTTAAGATTTTAGTAAGTTTTCAAAAGTCCACCCATGACAGAGTGTCTGAGAATCTGTGGACTGCATCTAAAAGAAAATCTTCTTAGAGATTTAGGTATTAAGAACCCTTATTTTCGGGACCATACAGAAACAGTCCTACAGGTGCCTGGACCCTTCGCATACAAATCTATAGCAATGGTGTCTGCATGCACAAGACCCATATAAACTTAAGCAGACAAAAACCCAACACAGAACTGTGGAAATGAACAGCAAGCCCCAATCTTAGTAGAAGAATTATTGGCAGCTGATTACTACTGGGTAAGAAAGAGCTGATCTTAAAGGGAGGGACTCTAGATAGGCTGACTAAAATCCCAGTGCATGAATTTGCACTAAGGGACATCTGGGGCCAGTAATTTTACACAATAGGCCTTAACACAAATGACAGAATGTATGAAATGCGGGGGAGGGGGCAAATATGGGAACGTGCCAAAGGGGATGGGAGTATAAAGATGATTTCATGTACTAAATAAATTTTAGCACAAAATAAATTCAATAATTTTTTTTTAAAAAAGAATCCTTATTCTCCCCCTCAGTTTTGGACTTTATATGAGACTATTTTAAAAAAGAGAGAAATGGAAAAATTCTATTTTATCACTATAAGATTTAGGTTGCATTCTTCGTAACTCCATGTTATATAATATAAATAAGAATCCAGATGCATGCGCAGTCACGTAAGTCTCTGATTCTTGGTTCTCTCAGTGTAAAAACTGGACGTTATTTAAAGTTTAGGTAAGACTGGTGTACATCTGTTATGCTAAGCGCCATCCAAGAATTCAAGTGCTATTTGCTTTTCTGGTCTGGATTCAATGAAGCAATATTCCTATCCGTTGTGTTTTGTTTCCAAAAGCCAAACTCAAACTCACTTAAGAAAGCAGGAGTTTATTGACTCACCTGACTAGGAAGATTCCATATCTCTCTCACTTCAGATGTAGCTGGGTTGAGTCTCAAGCAACTTTATCATGGTTCTTGACTCTTCATTTCTGCTCAGAGTTCTTCTGAATAGACGTACTGACCCAAAGCCTGGCATGACAGTATGAGTTTTAGGCCCTTAATCTTTTTTTTTAAAGAGTTATTCATTCTTATTTATTTTATGTGTGTGTGTGTGTGTGTGTGTGCGTATGTGTGTGTGTGTGCATGTGTTTATGTACACCTGCCCATGGAAGCCAGAAAATGGCATCAGAGCCCCTGGAACTGGAGTTACAGGCAGTTGTGAGCTACCCGGTGGTTGCTGGCAAGCAAACCCAGGTCTCTCTGTAAAAGCAGTAAACATTCTTAATTGCTTAGCCATCACTCTAGCCCTGATCCTTAATCTTCGTACATCCTCTGAAGGCGTATTTCAAAGCAGCAGCATTCACAACTTTATGGATACTTAAATATCCACTGAGTCCATTTAGTGCTGTCTGTCTGTGCCTGGGTATGGACCAACTACTGGAGCATGAGTAGCCACTCCGGGCCCACATCCCTGAAGAAAACTGACTTTCCCTCTCCAAGCCATAAATTGACAAGAGCTCCTCAGATAAGGGCTCCTCTCCCATCCATGCTGGGATTTTCGCTGCCTTAACTTTACTCAAATCTTGTGTATGTGGTCCCAGCCTCTGTGAGTTCATGTGTGTAACAGCACTGATGTGTCTGGCAAATACTGTTTTCCTGCAGACATAGACTTCTCTGGCTCTTACAGATTTTCTGTCCCCTCTTTCATGATGATTCCTGCACCTTGGGAAGAGGGAGTATGATACAGGTGGCCCCTTTAGAGCTGAGCTCCCCACAGTCTCTTATTCTCTGCATAGTGACCAGTTGTGGGTCTCTGTATTAGAACATCGCCCAGTGTAAAAAGAAGCTTCTCTGATGATATTGGTATAAACACAAGAACTTAGGGGGCTGTTTATTACTATGTCCATTTAGCAGAAAAGTAGTGGTAGGTTCACCCATAGGGTCAATGACCTAGCCAGCCACAGATTTGGGGCCCAATTAACAGTACCAGACATAAGTTCCATCTTGTGCAGCAGGCTTTAAATTCAAACAGAAAGTGGTTGGTTATTCCCATAACATTCATGCCATTATTTTAAGTGGGCATATCTTGCCAGGCCAGTTGTTATTGTAGCTCACCAGGATTACAGTTGGGTGAGACTAGTGATGATTTTTCCCCCCTAGTAGCATGCATAGAACTTTCCAGCACTCTGAAAGCTAGCCAGTAGGGATGATGCTTCCTGGTCATTACCAGCTTAATTTCCCTCCATATCCTATGATTCAGGTATGTGGTGTCTTCATTAATAGGGTCTTACCATAAAGCTCTGAGGGAAACTAAAAGCAAGGCAATAGCCTGTAATATTTGGTGGGGGCAGGGTGGGGCACAGGACTTTGCTGACCAACAAGTAAAAAAGAGGTAAATCCATACCTGGCACTGGGCTTTTTATTTGACAGCCTGTGGTGTCAGGGGAGCATTGACCCCTGTTATAGGGTAGCTCCATTTAAACTCTTATTATATATGTTTAAGTGTATATTTTAGGAAGCTTCTATGCTTGTGGTATTTTCAAAGGTCTTTAATGTTAGTTATCCTTCCCCATATACCCTCCTCTATATTACCCTCTTCTCTCCCACCTCATCTAACCCTTCCCGTTCCATTATTCCCCTTTTTATTGGGTGTCTTATTCTTCACTATAGTTCTGGGACCATACCTGAAAATATATAAATATTTGTTGAATAAATAATCATAAATCACATTTCCCAAAACTTTTTTCTTTTTCTAAGTTATATTTTTACTGATTTTTTGTGGATTTCATACAATACATCTTAAACATCTTCAATCATTTTTAGAACCCCTCCCCTATCTGCAACCTCCTCATAACCCACCCACAGGACTTCATCAACTCTTACCGGCAAAGCTTCTTCATCCAACAGAAGGCAATGAACACAGACCACAAATGGCCAAAGCGTAGAGAATAGAAATTTGCATAGTGTATGTCCCTGGGTAGAACTCCTATAATAAAACTCACTCACCCAGGGCTCATGGTCCACTGCAGAAGACGGGGCATAAAGATTGTAAGTTGGTGCATGATCATAAGGAAATGGAGCCTCCCAGGCTTCTGGAAACATGCTCATATGAACTTACAGCAATGGTAACAGCATGCACAAGACTCACGCAAACTCAATCAAACAAAAACCAGCATAGAACTGGGGAAAGGGGAAGCAGGCCACAACCTGAGTGGAGGAACTATTGGCAGCTGATCACTGCTGAGTGAGGGAGAGTTGATGTTCTTTAAGGGAGAGACACTAGATAGGCTGAACAGGATGCAGCGAATGAACTCACACTGAGGCACATCTGGGTACATAAACTAGACTCAGTGGGCCTAAACATATATGACAGAACTTTTATGCAATACTAAAAGTGGTATTGAAAGTCACACTCTGGGAGCTGGAGAGATGGCTCAGTGGTTAAGGGCACTGACTACTCTTACAGAGGACCTGGGTTTAATTCCCAGCACTCACATGGCAACTAACAACCATACATAACTCCAGTTCCAGGGTACCTGATGCCCTCCTCTGCCTTCTGTTGGCACTGCATGACATGGGTATACTTATGTACAGGCAATACACTCATACACATAAAATAAAAATAATAACATTTTTTAATAAAAGAAAGTCACTGTGTATTCTGTGTGACTTCCACAAGCATGATGATGCATGTACTATGTGCAACTACAAAGTAATAGGATCCATAACCTTATTACTTATGAATTATAGTAGACTTGCTTAATAGCCTGACTTCCTAACATGGCTAGCTGGTAACTAACAGATACCAACACAGTGATATATGCTACACTAATGTCTCACTTAATGAGATGCAACAATACAGTATTCATATCATCCTTATATTCAGACTGACTAATTGTTTCATGATTAGCTCCATCTTGTCTACTCCCTCCAATAATTAAAGAGTTCCTTGACCTTGAGACTCATTTTTTCATCGGTTGAAGTTAATAGTCACTCACTAACATAGATTTGGCACTGACATTTAGTATTATAGTAAGAAACTTTACATCGTTTAACTAATAACTGTAATACAGTTTGACCCAGGAACTGTTGATGTCAGTTAAGAAAGACAAAATTATCATTATTGAGATCAGCATCAAAATACCCAGTCTCATGAGTTTCAAAAAGATTGTGAGACAGAAGAGACTTTTTTTTCTGTTGCGGGGTACATACGGTTTAATTGATCCTGAATATGACCTTGTTTAGCTACACCTGATCCTTGTCATGCAGATTGCAATCAGTCTACTAATCCACATCATAATCCACACCATTCTTCAGGTGCTAGCCACATTGGACTTTGCATTTCTATTCCTTATCTGTTTACCTAGGTGTTCTGAAGACTTGGTCAAATGCCACAGGAAAACCTAGGTATAATATCTTTTTACATTTGATATACAAGTAGCATAAAATAGTAAATGGGATGTCTGTCATGATTTATCTCAGTGACCCTATTGTGGATGACAGGAGCTGATTTTTCTCCTTATCATCCATAAACCAAGTCGTATTACTCCACACTATAACACTGTTCCAATTCAGAAATACAGTATGTTATACCTTTTCCTTAAAATAAAAAAAGAAACAAACGTCACCTTTCTCTACTATCTGGCATTGTATTGGAAAGCTCTATTCATATCTTAGGATATAAGTCTAGTCATTAAGAAGCTGTGTTCTCGAAACCACTACACGCTCACAATTTTGCTAGCCAATTATGGTCTTGGTTCCCAAGCACTCAGTGCCATAAATTTTACAAAAAAAGTTACTTTAGAGAAGTAAGGCCAAGACCAGTAAGCTTGGTCTATATATTCCGTGTATAGTTATAATAGAAGAATTGGAGAAAGAATTCTCAATATCTAGGAAAAGCCTTCCTCGTGCTTGCACAAGGAACATGCAGCATTTTCCCCACCACGGAGTCCCACCAGAGGAGAACTGGCCTGACATGAACTGAGATCAAAGGGTTTCCTGGAGTTATCTCTATGTGTTTTTCAGAGACATGTGATCAGCTTTAGGTAGAGAAGAGCAGAAGCCCTGAATAGATACTGTAGTGGTTAAGTTTTTGATAACTTGACACAAACTAGAGTCAAGTAGGACGAGGGAATCTCAACTGAGACAGTCCCTCTATTAGACTGGCCCGTGAGTGTGCCTGTGGGGTATTTTCTTGATTGCTGATTGATGTAGGAAGGTCCAGCCCACTGTGAGCGGTGTCATTCCTAGGCGAGTGGGCCCAGGAAGTATTAGAGAGTCAGCTGAAGAAGCCAAGGGGAGACAGATAGTAAGCAACATTCTTCCATGGTCTCTGCTTCAGTTCCTGCCTCCAGTTTTCTGCCTGGAGGTCCACCTGCCTTGGCTTCCCTTGATGACGGAATAAGACCTGTAGGCCAAATAAGCCCTTTCCTCTGGAAGTTGGTTTTGGTCAGTCAGTGTTCCATCACAGCTACAGAAAAGTAACAAGAACCGATACTAATCATGGTTTCCAGAAATGAATCGAAAGTCACATTGAGAACTCCTCCACAAATTCCTACCTCATTCCTACTTCTCCATCCTCAAATGCCAGCTCTTCTTTCCTCCTGAAAACTGAGTCTTCTTGTATCCAAATAGCTGCACTAGTTTCCCACAGACGCTATTCTAAACCCTGTACATTGATCATTGTCTATCATGTTTTGCTTAATCCAGTGTTCTTAGAAAGGAACCATTATGAAATATTACAAAAACATTAGAATCTTCAATGCTTATCACCAAAATGAAATTCTGTACATTAAACTGAAAACTAAGATGAGCCCCCCCACCGCATAGCCACAGAACTGAACTCTCAGATTGAAAACTAAGGTCAATAATAACAATAAGATTGTTTCTTTTAAGAAATTATTACTCAGTAAAATGAAACTGCAAACCAGTAAATAACTTCACCAGTAATTTCAGAAATGTTCTGAAAACTAAGCTATATAAATTAGGTAATTTTTAATATGCTTGGTCAAGTGATCCCTTGTCAAAACAACAAATAGCTTGTGAGTACAATAGCTACTTTTATTTTCTAAAAATTGTTTCCAGATGCTTCTTTCATCATTTTATTTACTATTTTCACCTATTTTAAATTACTACATCACAAACAATGGCCATTCTCATAAAGCCTACCTTAGATCAAGTGAGTTAAGCTTCTCAAGTCCTAAAAATGTTCTACCCATGACCACTCTTTCCTGAGACAGGCTTCTTTGTTGAGTGGATGGTCTTTCTTGTTACAGTAGATTTCACCAGCTTAGCCTTGCTTTAGCAACAGTTTATTCAAGTGGTTTTCTGGGGAGTAAGAAGTCAAGACATCCAAAAAAAGAAAAAAAAGTAAAGAAAACAGAGGAGGAAGATTAAGAGAGGGGAGAGAGGAAAGGAAGCAGAACAGCACAGAACTGAAAAAGAGGATGAGGAAATAAAGGAAGGGAAGGTGGGAAATCTAGGAACTCCCTTGGTATTTGAAATGCATGTGATGAGGTGTTTTGTTATGTAGCATGTCAGTATCATGAAATATATGTGATGCCCAGCAAAGCAACACCCCTGCCTCCCTGGAAAAGAAGAGATTAAGACTAGAGAAACCAGTGGAAGCAACATGACATATTGGCCAGAAAACTGTGCAATTTAACCTTCATCCATATGCACAGGAGACTGTTTCATCACGCAGTTGTTAACATTAAGGATTATCAGATTTACCTCTGTGTAAATTTGATAGATGGAAAATGACATCCCATTATCTCAATTTTTAATCATTCGTGTACTGGCAAATTTGCAAACAAAAGGTAATTTAGAATTTTCATTTCTTCCGTTATAGCTTAACTTTTTATAGTCTTGGCCTCATATATTCATATATTTCATATATTAAGTGATACGCACCCTTACAGTAATAATGTGGTAAATATTCCTCCTATGACAATTGCTTATTAAGTTTCGATCTTTGTGTTAATTTGTGGAAGCAATAAGATATAAAATAAGAGAGTTTTATGCATTAATTTTATGGGTATTGTTCTTTTCTTATTGATTGATTGATTGATTGATTGTTAATGTGTATGTTTGTGAGCCTATGGTTCCTGTGCACCATGTGCGTGCAGAAGCTTGCTGAAGCCAGAGGGGATATAGGACCCCCTGGCTGTGGAGTTAGGGGTGGTTCTGAGCCTCCATATGAGTGCTGGGAATCGAACCCAGGTCCTCTGCAAGAGCACTAAGGATTCTTAAGTGCTGAGCCATCTCTCCAGCTCTTTATGGATATGTCTTATTTGTTGATTTTTTTTCCTTTGCTTTCCTGATCATAGTCTTTTCTAGTTCAGTGTCTTGAATAATTACCTAAATATTTAATATTTCTTTTGAAACATGGCTCTGTTAAGGTTCTGTACGCAATTTAAAAAATATTATCCAACTGTTCCACTTAATCTCTCTCTGTAAGTTTCTGATGCTTCCCCTTGCTTGTAAAACATTATAGTTTGTTACAAAGTCATGTTTTCTACCTTATTTGTCAGGTGTTTATCTCTGAGGACATGCTGATTTCATTATCGGAGCTTTACATTGAAGTTTTTATATTTGGGTGGCACCTCTCTCATCCGTCACCTGGTTATTGAAAAGCAGTTTAGATTAAAAGCATCAAGCTCTGAAGAAGCAAGTCCTTTTCAGTGCTAATTTGGAATGCATCAGATTCATCTTCTAATACTAGACTTTCATTGTAGGCAATTCATAAAGTGTATATAAAGCTTAGATTGCTAATTCGGTCTTCCAGGGATATCATTGGAGACGTTAGTAGCAAAGGGCCTGCAGTTGAGGTCAAATCTAATCGCTTTCTGAATCTTCTAGATGATGTCATTTAGTTTCTACTTTCTCATATATAAATCAGAAGTACAGTGCTTTTCACTGAACTACCTTAAGGATAAGATCATAGACCAACAGCTCTAGTAGGCTAGGAAGTAGCAGTTAAAGGCAATGAGCCAGGATTTGTTTCCTAGTGGACTGTGAAGTGTGGTGTTCTTTGTGGCTGCGATTGTTCACAATCACACTGGCTCCTCCAGCTTTACCTCCACTGCTCTTCACACGTTACCTGGCCACTTGATCACAACTCTACACTTTTTAAGCTCAATCTTGTAATTAACATTATAAAAAGGAGAGATTTCTATGCAGAAAGAGCATTATAATTTAATCTCACTGTAAAGAGGAGAGCAAAATCATATCAACCTCCCTCAAACCAATGGTACTGAATTCTCTTCAAAAACAGAGACTGGTTCCCTCTGCCTTCATCCTGTATGGAGAAAAGAGAGGGACCTACAGAAAAGAGACAAGAGCTGAGCATTAGTCCACATCGAGATCTTTTCTGCCAACCAGGGTGTGTGCTATGTGCCCAGGACCAGCCTTATAGGGGAGATGAACCCCAAGAAGGCCTGGAGGATGCCACAGCAGCCCTGCCCTCCCTGCCTCTGAGGCCAGCCTCGGGTTGTCACATAGCCCAGCACACCAGAACAGGTTAATTTGTAATCTTAGGGGGAAAATGATGGTGGCGCCTCGTCTGTCACCAAGCACTCTCCCTGCCAGTTTAAACAGCTGATTAGTTAGCGCCCCTGGAATCGATCCGCATCAGTTCCACCTGCATGCACCCACCAGGAACCACTTTATTGTAAATCAATCATTCTGCAAACATCTCACAAAGGGGCCAGGCTTTACTAACAAGCCATCAATTCCCACTGCCTGTTGGCAGCGCCCAGTAAATGAGGAGTGCAGCCAACATTTATTCAAAAATTATCTCTTCAGTTTCTTTTGAGTCCAAGCAAAGGAGTGGTGATGCGGGATGGACCTGGGTGTCCTAAACATGCACATGCACACATGTGCTGTAGTGCTGTCTCTCTAGAAAAAGAGCTAAGGTTTGACCAAGAATTCACTTAGTGAAAAGTATTTGAGCAAAAGCTATGACTAGACACTTTACAAAATTAGAGATAGCCATAGATAGGAAAAGTGTTCCACATTATTAGCTGACTTGGAAATGTAAACGGACACCTGAGGGAGGTGCCTACACCAAGACCCAGTGACTAAGACTGAAAAGACCAAAAAGATTGACAATACCCCAATCTTCTGTGAGGATACAGAAGGAAATGAACATTTAGGCCCTTCTAGCAAGAGTGTAAAATGCTGTAGCTGCACTGAAAAGGAGGCCTACCTCTTTCTTGGAGACTAAACACCTATTTTTCTACCACCAGCAATTCTGTTTCTATGCATTTACTCAAGAGAAACGAAAACTTATGTCCACACAAAGATTTCTACACAGATATTCATAGAAGCTTCATTCATAGCAGCTAAAATCAGAAAGCAGCTCAAGAATTAATCAGCAAATGATGGATCAAAAAATGTGGTATAGCCATACAACTGCATATTGCTCAGTAGTGAAAGGGAATGGATTATGGATATGCACAGCAACTTCAAGACCAACGGAAGAGATCTTACACAAAATCTGCCTGTTCTATGATTCCATGACAGGAAACACCAGAGTAAACATGCCTCACCTGTGTGGGGAAAATTAGAATAGTGGTTGTCTCTAGGGAAGTGGGTCTAGGAATGGAATGGAATATGGCAGGAGGGAATTTTCTAGAGTGATGACCAGGTTCTGTATTTTACCAGGGGTTTGGAGTGCACAGATATGTGTACATGTATCAAGACTCAGTAAAGTCCCATTGAATATTCCTTTATTATACCATACTCGCATTTCTTACCTCAAAACTAAAATATGAGAACTAAATATAACTAAATATTGGATTAATTAGTGATACAAGTTTGGGGTGAAAAGAATCAAAATCTGCAATTCAAAGTGCCTTTGGTAGAGCATTTACCTAGTATGCCCAAAGCCCTGAGTTCAATCCCCACCACTGCGTAACCTGGGCATAGCGGTACACCCGATCAGAATTCAACATCATTCACAGCTACGTAGTGAGTTTGAGGCCAGACTAGAAGACATGCGATCTGTCTCCAAGAAAAAGAACATTTAAAAATAAGATGGATTGATAACTGGACAACAGGATGGACATAGATATGACACAAGGCCAACCCATAAGAAAACCTAAATAGGGTTACAAGGTGGACTATGAATGTTTCCTGTAAAAGCCCTTCAACTTTTCCATGCGATGGAGGTTTTTCATAATATGATGTTAGGGGAGTTTTTTAAAAAAATAATAGAGGGAGATAACCTTTTTCTTGCCCAGTCAGCATTAATGGCACATGGTGGTGCTGTATCCCATCTGAGTATCCCGTGGCTCATGAAGTCATGTTTTTCCCTCATCCATTGACTACATAAAATGATTACACTTTGTCCAGAGGACAGACCTGCCCGGTAGCACTAGGAAAACACTCCACGGGAGATGTACAAAGTCTATTATAATTGGTGTCCAAGAACCTTATGCAAAATACACTCAGCTCTTTCTAAAGAGAGGGCATAAAGGCATTTTGTTTGGAGATGTTCTCTCTTTGCTTTGTGGCTCGTGTTTGAATCTCAGTGTGGGAACAGGAAAGCCAGACAACACTATTCTCCCATTCTGATTAACACAGAGCACTACTGTCTTCCTTTGGTTAGAGGAATCATAGTAACAACCTGATTTTGCCCAATGCGGTCCAAACAGCCCCATGCAGGAACCGCTCAGGTCATTTGCTGAAGGACAATTGCATTGTCAGCACTGCATGGTGGAAAGTAATTGCGTGATTATGACTCCCTTGTAAACCTCGCATCAGAAGGCAAAACTCCAGGACTAGTTAGAGCAGTGGGGAGGAGTGAAATTGGACTGCCAGGGAGAGCAGCTGAACGCCTGTGGCCCAACAGCTTCAGTGGGAGTTTGTGGAGTCACAGATGGGACAGCCAGCTCCGAGCCACTTGGGAGACACTAACTGTAATGAAACAACACAATGTAATGGTTACAGCACTTAACATGGTTAGAAGGAACCCGAGATTTATTGGCATTTGGCAACCATGGAAGCACAGAATTTAAGGAGGCAGGAGGGTTGTAGAAGCCACAGGCGCCTGTAGAGAAGCTAAGTACTCAGCTACTCAATCTGGGTTCAAGTCCCGCAACCAGTCACTTCCTAACTTCGAGACCTCGGGCAAATTCCCCCAGCTCCCTAGGCTTCTGTTTCACACTGTCTACGAGATGACTTAAGTCACTTTATCCCTCATGTGGTTGTTGTGAGGAATGGTTGAGCAAGGTAGGAAGCTGGAGAAAATACTGGGCATATGACCAGCATCATGGAGCAGTTCGTTATGACTTCAGACAATCTGCTTTTCCTCTGGGCACTGGATGGGCTCCAGTGCTACGATATTAGGTTCCAAATATTGCTCTGTTACTTGGCTACTATCTGCCCTCCCTTCAGGTTGGACATTCTTGTTTTGGGCATGCGCCATGACTCATCACAGTCAGCAGGATAAATGCAGACAGAGGCAAGCCTGTTCTGAGCTGAGCAATGTCTGGAGAATTCTTTTACAGCATGGAGGCACAGGGTCACTACTTTTCTGGGTTGCCTTCTAACAACTCTAAAGGCCTTAGTTTCATAATCTTAGAATGGTGATGATGATGTGTGAATTTTGCAGAGCACTGATGAGGATAAGAGTAACAAACGAAGAAACTGCTACCATATGGGGTACATGCTGCTTGTTCAGTAAATGGTATAGGCAATTATACATTATTATGTGTGTGTATACATATAGATACACACGTACTATACACATAAACATATAGTTGTAACAACTATCATATAAATGTAACAGTAAGAACAATTATAACTCCAAAGCTATATAACAAGATGGATGAGACTTGTAGTTGAATGTTTATACGTGTTGGTGAATATCTACAGGCCTAGGCAATTTAATAAGCAAGGATTCAGTGAATAGTATAGTCATTTATATTTTCTACTTGATTTGACTTTGAAAATAACTGTGATAATAATAAAGTAGGAGTTGTTTAATACCCTTCAGATAGTAATGGTTAAAAAGAATACTTCCCATGATGAATTTCTTAACAATAACAGAAGGACAGAGGTTTTGGTGATGCTGTTGGCCACATCCACCATACCAAGTGTTTTTTTAGTTTGACAACTGCTGAGCATTCAAATACCTGTCCTTGATGCAAGGCTACCCATCAAAGAGACACATAATATTAACTTCGTGTGTCATAGAAAAATAAACTGAGAACTTAGGGAAATTCATAATTTCACTCATTGTTTTATTAAACATATTTGAGTCTGTCACGGGATTAGCACAGCTATACTCTGGGGTACAATGAGTAATAAAGCTTGTGAGAGTGTACAGGGGATATAAATCTGAATAAAATAGTATTTTCATATACTCATTTCAGTCAAAGTCCTCTAAAGCTAAAAGTTTCCTGTTCAAACAATCTGTGTATTTCTATCTCCTGCCTGTTTGCCAGGTAGAGAATCACAACACATACGCCATGTTAAATGTTTTAAGAAGCCATAGTGAAACCTCCTCATTATACTTTGTATATAATCTACAATTATTTGACCCTAGAATGTCTTTTCCAGTAAGACATGCTTGTGTGTTACTTAGGAAATACTTAACAGAAGGAGGTAGACATGTAAACACTGTTATAAGCACTGGGTCAACTTAGGAGATGGTACAGGCTGCAAACAAAAAGGATGAAAGGGTCTTATGGGTTGCTACATTAACCAAGGGGTCACAAAGGTTCAGCATCATGCATCCCAATGGGAGAATCGCTGGGGCCATTCTAGAGCATCTTGACCCAGACTCCTGGGAATAAAGATGCAGTTGCTCACGGGAGAGCGCTTCCCTGGCATGAGCAAGACCCTAGGATTCCCAGGAACACACACACACACACACACACACACACACACACACACACACAGTTATTTCAAGTATGCTTGATCTTCCTATGTACATTGAGAAGAAACTGAGTCAATGCCTCGTCTATCTTCCAGGGGCAGCACTGAAGAGACTAAGATACAATTCTCCAAGGCCCAAAGACAATCACATGAGATTCAACCCAGTTAGGGTTTCAATTAGCTCACAGTAGCTGGAGCACATTCTTTTCTTCCCAAGTATCCCAAGAAGACATTACTATGAGTCACCACTAACTACCCTGCAGAGGCCACTGGGCTGACGTTCAATATCTATTGTTATAAAAATGCCCTTCCATGTTCTCATCCATTCACTTCCATTTCCTCCACATCCCCCTAGAAATCTCCTTCAAAGAGTATAATACCCCGTAGGAAAATTGTCTTCGTCCTGATTCTGTCTGTCATCCTGTCAGGATGTGCCGATGACTTCCTCACTAGACTGTACAGTCTTCTTACTCTGAAATATAATTACAATTATTTTTGTCTCAATGGCTGGATCCTTGAGGAACAGTAAATATACTTATTCTATTACGTACCCTTAGAACCCCATGATTTAAGCCAAATTGTGTCCCCTCAGACCTCAGTCTTGTTCCTAACTCTAAATTTCTGTAGTCTGATTTTCAGTTTATATGACAACTCCCCAAGAAGTACATACAGTCTGTTGGCTTAGACATCCTAAACTTCATAACCAAGTTCTCATACTTTGGAAGAAGATGCTGATTGCTTTGACCATATCAAGATTGATTGAAGCAAAGAACAAAAATCACAACAGACTCTGTGCATGCTCACGCCTACATGTATGTGCTTAAGAATACACAAAATTATATGCTTCTGTTTGGAATCCTCTTCCTCCTCCTCTTCCTTCTCTTCTTCCTCCTCCTCTTCTTCCTCCTCCTCTATCTCTGCCTGAGACAGCGTCTTGCTATATATAGCCCAGGCTGGCCTCTAACTTGCTATAGCATTCATTCTTTAAACACACTCAGACAAATTTTAATGCTTCTTGTTTAAACAGCAACTGTAAAGGGGAGGTGGGGAATTATATAGCAATTGTATAAAGACAGAGTAAGAGATGAGAAGTCAACAAGGATGGCTACAGAGTCCTGGTCAAAGCTAGGGCTGGCATGACCAAATATCTGAGTCTGTGTTCCATGATACAAGCCAAAGAGACACTTTTAGAGTAATGGTGTGAGCTGTCTACACATGTTCAGGAATATTCTCCCCTAGGCCCCCATGGATCAGTTATATGCTGCCCTTTCTCAGACTTCAAACACATTTCTAAGTCTTACTCTGCAAACAGCTGAGGCTCTGTATTTGTTGAATGGATGCATGAATCAAAAGGGCTGATTTAACTAGGCACAGACTTCAAGGTTGATCATAGACAAGGGAGGTGGGTTGATATACCCGCTTGCATAGAAAAAGCAGTTCAATTACAGACACTATGAAAAAATAAACTCAGGCTGAATCAGGACCATTTTAGGAGACACTTGGCCATGGCAACTTTGCTTCTCTTTTCTCCTCTCTCCACTCCCTTCCTACCCCCTGCTGACTATTTGTAAGCACCACAGCATGACATCCCAGCCTTTTATGGTTCCCAGTATCTCCTCACTGTGTGGGCTGTGAGAAGCCAAAGTTGGCTGCCTGGTCGTTTGTTTTTCATTTTGCTTCCCATACCAAAGAATGACTCACAGGGTCCAAACGCAGGGGGACTTGGCCTATGCAAACACCACACACACAATGAATAGGAACCTTATTTATTGGGAGCTGAACTAGGAAATAGAATTAAGGAGGGGTTTAAGAGACTGAAATAAAGGGTCAGAATTTTGTCTCAATGACTCCCTGGTGGTTGAGTAGATCTGAAACTAAATGAGCCTTGAGATTTCTGGGTCCCTACAAACAAGGAAAGGTATTCAGGCCAGGGGATTAAACTAGTCTGTGAGTTAACACTAGAAAATGCCTTCCTGATTTTCCCTGCAGGAGGTTGCAGAAGGGGCAGGGAAAGGGATTAGTTGGGAATAGAGGAAGGATGACAGATGATGATTTTTGGAAGCAAGACAGGCTAGAGTCAGATTCATGCTGAATCCTATTTCTAGGATGCTGAGGGCAGCATGAGGCTTTGAACTATATTTAGTCAGCTACCTTTGTGGATGGCAGAGACGTGTTGGACACCAAAACAAGGACAAGAGAGGACAGTGGGAGAGAGTAATTACAGAAGAGAAAGGGAGGCTCATGGGGGGCTACTAGCAGGGGAAGGGGAGTGTCTCTTCCCCTCCTTTGTGAACAAACAGACAAGTCCATCAAACCCAAGGCAGGCCACTGTGATGAGAAAGATACATAATGTGATAAAGCTTGGTAGCAGGCACGTGTGATTGAACAGACCAATGAAGAGATAACATTTGAAAGCTTTACTGCTTGGAAAGCTGTTAGCAAGCTGGTGTCCCCTTCATCATGTTTAATTTTACTTTTACTACCCTTCATTTACTTTGACGGGTTGATGTTGCCATGGTGCGGTTGGAATTCTCATAAAAGTGCTGTTACCCTTTCAAGATAGCCATTTTTTCTAGGGTTTATACCACATTTTATAGTTATGTCAGAAGGTTTACTTGGTTTATGAATTCTCCAAGCTCTAAGATTGCTCTCAAAAAACTCCAGGTTGCCTTCGGCTCTGGCTGTTTAATTTGGGATCTTTTAACAACAGTTGCAACATGTGCAGATGTCCTAATGTGATTACAAGCTCATTTTTTGGTTTGTGAAAGTAAACAAAAGGGACGCCAAGAGATTGAACCCACTTTCTCTAATGCTGAACCCTCAATTACACACAGTCTGTATGCTCCTGATATTATAATTTACACATAAAGTAGTAATAAATAAAATAACTATAACCAGCTATGAAATTTGATGATGAATATGTAACCATATAGTTTTATGCCTCCTTTATTTACGCTCTAATATTTCAAAGGTGGATGATCAGGAAAACACTATTTATTCAGTCCCTCCTGGAGATGTCCAGGCTACAAAGTAACTTAAGTATGTCCTATACTCTACACATTACTACAACCTGTTTAGTCAATGAAGAAATTTAATTATTATTTCATCTATACATAAGAATTTTTAAGAAAGCAGGGAACTGAAGACAGACTGTGGGAGAATATCTCCACCCATGTTGGAGATATTGCCAAAACTGAGCCAGCCAAGCAGATTACATTCATATCACAATAATGTGGTGTTACATTATTCAATTGCAATGGGTTAGAATAGACTTCTGCATTAAAATCTAAGATGAGATATTGCAGGTATGGTTTGAAGTCTGTCTTCCAGATCTATTGTAGTCTATAAATATGCAACCCATTCTTCCACATCGCCCAGCAAGATCTGGAATTTGGAAGCTGTTTGGAGATGGGGAGGTTTACATACCTGTGTTTGTTTCCTGTGAATCGTCCGACAAATTTCTGTGAATTTAGTGGCTTTATGTGAATTCATTGTCTTACATTTTTTAGGTTAGTAGCCCAAAATGAGTCTTGTGGTTACTCCAACCATGTGTCAGCTGTGCTTATGTGACAGCTCTAGGGGGAGACTGTACTGCCTCTCCATCCTCTTCAGAATATCCATTGTTTCCTCGGAGACAGTCTCACTATGTAGCCCAGGCTAGCCTTGAACTTGAGGACCTCTGGCTTTGGAATTCCCAGTGCTGGGATTATGAGCATTTTGCACACAATACCTGAATGTTCCAGCATACCTAGCCCCTTTTTCACTTTGAAGGACCTTCCTGATTGCAATGGAGTCCACAAGGCTATCTAGAAAACTTCCCCAGTTTGTCAGTTGCTTAGCAACCTTCATTCTATTTGGGAACATAATTCATCGTTGTGATATAAACTACAGCTATCCAGGATCTGGGAGTGGATAATAGGGGAGCCTATTAGTCTATCTGTTATATAATCCATTGGCAGTAGCAGCACGTTAAAGGTTCCCTTACAGCAGCATGAAGAAGCTTCTCACATAATTAGAGTTGGATAGATAGCCAGAGGTCATTTTTCCAATGCGGAGTTTACGATGCTACACCACCACACAGGAAACTTAATTTCACTAACTCAGCTTCCTCACTGGTCAGAGGGGAATGATAATATCTGACATCAGCGAGCAATAGTTTTGAAAGCTGCAGGGCACTTAAAAATACATACATACACACATATAATCTTAACCTATCTCTAATTGTTTTTCATTTTAATAGTTTTGAGTTCTGAAACTTAAAATAGCACTCCAGTACACATCCCTGAATGTCTCTAGTTATTTTCTCATAATTTGGAAGTTTCCTACTTGGTTCATTACTGTCACTATTTTTTAAATTTTCAACAGTTTTAAAAGAGGAAGCAAGTCTAACCATGAGTGTACCTCCAGGAAACTGCGGAAGACAGGATAGAGGAGTCTCTTCATGCTGTCTATCTTGGCTCCTGGGACCTATCATAGAATACTCAGTGGTACACATTTTCATACATTATGGCCACTAAATGCAAAGGAAATTCATGGTATGACACTCAAGCAAAGGAACATTAGAAAGAACTCTGTTGGAGTTATTCTGTATGAACATGGTTTAAAATGCTAGAGTTAGTGTGGCTTACAAATACCTCCTGACTTCCTTCATGAGATTGTTTTTATGACACACAGCCTCCCCTTAAAAATCTACCTGATGACTTTATATCCATGCTCAGATGCCAAGGAGCTCAGAAAGTAACCGACTATCACTAGTTATAATCAGAT
>NW_008352659.1:4358182-4364269 GCF_000622305.1 Nannospalax galili | reverse complement strand
AAAATGAATTTTTCTGTATGAAACTGTGTATTTTAATAATGAAATGGAGATCTTTTTTAAAGTTTAAAGCCTCATTTAATTTTATGTCTTATAGGGTTTATATGGAGTACAATATTGTATTACTGTATTAATTCAACTATAAACCTAAAAATTTACAGCCAATTTTGAAAGAGAAGCATCTTAGCTCTGGAATTTGTTATTGAATATGTCAATGTTGTTGTAATGAAATGCTTCTTCTAAGTATGTGGTTATTAAATAATTAACTGGGGGAAAAAAGAAAAAGAAAAATGGAAAAAAAATTGACATTAGAGATATTGACTGTGTGAGCCACAGTTCACTTATACTGATGTAGATCCATACCAACAATATACAGTGGTTGTATTTATCCAATCAACATTCATTGAAGACCTAGGCACTTAAGATACATCAGTATGACTTTCATATATCCGTAGACAGTAGCAGTAGTGGGGGTATATATAATTCTTCTTAGAGTGCTAATTTTGCTATAAATTGAGGGAGATTAATTGACTAGATCCTGGCTTCTATTGCTCGGAGGTGTCTTAGAATCCTATTTTTATTCTTTTTTAAAATATTCTATTTGTTATTTTTATTTTATGTGTATGAGTGTATTGCCTTCATGTATATAAGTACACCCATGTCCTGCAATGGCCATGGAGGTCAGAAGAGAGCGTTGGATCCCCTGGAACTGGAGTTACAGATGGTTGTTAGCCATCATGAGGATACTGGAAATCTAACCCAGGCCCTCTGCAAGAGCAGCCAGTGCTCTTAACCTCTGAGGCATCTTTCCAGCCTCCTATTTTAATTCTTAGGGTAGGTAAATTCTAAGGTGAAGTCTAATGATCCTCACCTCCATGTATTTACATCTTTATACAATCTTCCCCCCTTGAGGGTGTACTGACTGACTAGTGACTTAGTTCTAATCAAGAGAATATAAGAAGAGAATTCAATGCCAATTCTTTGACTAAGTTACAAAAGATCACAAGCAGACTATTGGTCTTGCTGGCCTTGATGATCAGCTACCATGTTAAAGAGACCTGGTTGCAGAGAGCGGACGGTAGAGGACAACCAACACGCAATCAGACTTTGAAGCCCTCGGTCACTCAACCCTTGGGGCATTAAAGTCTATCAATAATCACTGACTAAGCTAGGAAGTCAATCCTATTTCACTTGAACCTTAAATGAGCCTTAATTTAACATTTAAATAGATGTTCCAGTTAAACCATGACCAGACTCCTAGCCCAAAGAAGCTGTGGAATTAGAAGTCTGTATTTGTGTGTGTTACATGTGTGTATACATGTTTGTGTGGGTGTATGGACATGTGTATGTGTGTACATCAAGACCAAAAACCTTCCTTATTCACTTTCCACCTTGTTTCCTGAGGCAGGGACTCTCACTGAACTGGGGGCTCATTGATTTGTTTGGGCTAGTTGCCCAGTCAACTCCATGGGGCCTCTCCGAGCCACCCCTAAGTGCTGAGATTACAGATACACAGTGCTGTGCCCAGTTTTTTAAAAATGTGGGTGCTAGGGATCCAAGTTAAGGTCCTCGTGTTTGCTGACCAAGCCGTCTCTCCAGCCCTATAACCTCTGTACTTTTAAGTCACCAAGTTTTATAGTACGTGCAGCAACAGATTGCTATATGCTTCTTGATGGACTGCAACACACTGCTTTCTTTGGGGACTAAAACTTTCCTATCAGTACATACAGAAGGTCAGATGAGCTATGAGTTTTGAACAGACTAAAGGCTCCAGTATAAACCAGCATCAAGTACATTATGTCCTTCAAGGACGATTGGCCTAGAGTGGCTGTAGGTCCAAAACTGGGAAGTTATGATGTCTACCCACGTAAGAGCTTACTACACCTTAGCAGAAATTTCTCCAAGAAAGAAAAGCAAAGAACAAGAGACAGTAGTGGAGAGTTGGTTAAAATATAGTTGGTCTCACCAGTGTCCCTTAATCGCACATTTTTATTTAATTTTAGCCACCTGGCAGCTACAGGCCATTTAAATTATGGTAGAGGTGGAAAAAGAAGGCTATGTAGTTTGAGTTTCTCATTCTAAGTTCCTTTGTTAATTGCTTTTCATTCAAGCTGAAGACTTACAGTGGCAACCACAGCCCTGTTGAAAAACAATTTGTTGTCTCAGTGACTGAGCCTCGTAACAGAGCACCTTAGGAAGACCAAGTTCTGTACTTCTTGACTCTCTGAGATGGATTGTGTTCACAGACCATTATTTGAATGAGAGTATCCGACTTATGGCAAATCCATCTGAAACAGCATTGTAGAACTCTATTTTATCTTTAAGAAATGTATTTTTATAAAAGTAAGATATTTACTTCTCTTGCAAGAAGGAATTTAAGCAGAAAAAAATTCTCTCTAATATTTGTTGAATCACACAAAAATGATGAGGGGGAACGGGATGATACATCAACCACTAACTTGAAAAACTCGGTTGTATTTTTATTTCAGGAAGACAGTCTAAGATAAAGGTGCTCTGTGGTACTGTGTGAAATACTTTACCTCTTTTTTCAAGCCATGCATATCACTGTAGAATTCACTAGGGTAACATCTCTGTTTTCTATTACTTAAATTTACGCAAGCATGCAATCAATTCTCAGGCCTTTCCTTTCCTTTCTGGAGCTGCTGAACAGAGTTGGAATCTACAGATTTTAAGGATGGCAATCCTTGTTTGAAATCCCAGACTATAAGAACCAGAAAGGATCACCGAGATCATCTTCAGTCCAATCCTCTCATTTTACAAGTGAAAACACTGAGGCCCTTTAGTGAGAGATCTTGTCTGTGATCCATGTCTTTAGTGATACCTGGGGACCCAAACCAGAGTCACAGAGAACCAGAAAATCATGCCAGTAGGAAAGTTTTACCTTCATTCTAGCTCATTTGTTTTCTTCTCAGTTAACTGAAGTCATGTGAAGAGTGATGTGGACCAAAGGTTCACAGACTATGTGGCTGAACAGTGGATTCTCAGCATTGATCATCCACTCTCTAACTCTTGATCCTTAAAAACTATTCTCTTGACGTCCACATTTTCAAATTGCATGTATATGCACACACACACATAATAGGATTAATTTCTTGAACTACAGTAAGGTTGACTTGAGAGATGGTAAAACTCTAAATACAGAGCTGACCCTTAGCAAGCACTCGGGAAATATCTGTGCTCATTGTGGCCAGTTACCACTAACACTGCACAGTACTGATGACTGGGTTCCACCAATAGCAGTTCCCTTCCCCTTCTGGGACTCAACTGGGCACCTGCAAAGTGAATCAGTTCCAGTGCTAGTACTCTCCATCTTGGATCCTATGCCCCTGCTCATCTCAGCACAGAAGCTGACACTTTGGTCTTAATCACTTCTTGCATCTCCTCCCATCTTAGCAATGAAGCTGGCCCTTTCTGATTGTTCCTCCAACCGAATACAGTCTCTGATTAACAGGTACCCATGTTAAATGAACACTTTCTGGTTGAACATCTGTTCCTTTAGACAAGACAGCTTGATGGGTTCACACAAAGGTAGAAGTTCATAGGTAAGTGAGAACTGAGGACAGCAGCTTGAGAGAACTGGAAATTTGTGCTCGGTGGACACTGGCCTATCAATGCACAGAAGGCCCTGGAAACCCAGAGGGACGAACACTAAGCAAGAATCAGACACAAACCATTAATTTAAGAACGAAGATTGAATAGAGGTATCAGTTTTCATGGAGGGCTAGCCTCCAGTGGAGGGCTAGGATAGATTTAGCTGAGGATGGGGTTCCACAAATATTTATGAGATATTTTTAGTCATTTATCCCTGAGGCAAAAAGAACTGGAACCTTAGATGATTTTTTTAAAAGCACTTGAATAGCAACTTGAAGCCTCAAACTCTTTGGTTACCAAGTCCAGCAATCTCTGGGGAATGGGATGAGTGTTATTTTTTGCCCCTCTTTTTTACCTTCCACAGAACTTCTGTGACAGGCAAAAAACAAAGTACAGTGTTGTGTCCCCTCAAATGGATTGTCCCCTGTTGTCAGGGCTTACATTTTAAACTGTTTTGACCATTCGGCATGGATCCCACCAAAGTACTTTTGTCACAGAAAGGTCACACACAGTTATTAACACAGACTGACAACTGTACTTCACGGAACAATTGCCCTCCTTGGTCCCTGCCACCTTCACAGAGGTCTTTGCTGACAATCTCTCCATTTCTATTCATTGCCAGCAGATCTTTTAACAGCACCTTGCTGTCCACCTTAGCTGTCTAGGAAGTATGGGCTGAGGAAGTGCAGGGTAGCTCAGGAGAACCAAGGACAGAAAGAAGATTTTCATCTCTGGGCAGGTCAAGTCAATGCCACTTTAGTCAACATTTAAACTTTTGTGACTGGCGAGACTTAAGATAGCTCTATGACAATCAGAATTTTTGAGGTGGGAAGAGTTGTGTATATTCCCTAGAAACCACAAACCCTGGAATTCTTCAACTCCATGACTAGTGTGCTGGGGAGGAGGAGGAGTTCATTCTCTGGGATTTGGTCTGCTTGATCCTTGTCCCTTGAGGCTGCTTCTGGTTCTGGTGACCTCGGGTGTGATTTGTGATTTATCAGTACTGTCTAGCCTGGGCCTGGAGAGATGGCTGAGTAGTTAAGATCACTGGCTGCTCTTGCAGAAGACCTGGGTTCAGTTCCCAGCACCTACATGGCAGCTAACAACCATCTGTAACTCCAGTTCCAAGGGATCTGATCCCCTTTTCTGGACCCCTCTGGCAACGCACACACTTACATGCAGGCAAAACTCTTATACACATAAAAGATAAATAAATTTGAGGGCTGGCAAGATGGCTCAGAGGTTAAGAGCACTGGCTGCTCTTGCAAAGGACCCAGGTTTGGTTCCCAGCATCCACAAGGCTAACAACTGTCCATAACTGTAACTCCTCTTCCAGGGGAATTCAGTGCCCTTTTCTGACTTCCACAGGCATTGCATGACATGTGTGTGCACTTAATATGCATGCAGGCAATAAACTCAAACACAAAAAAATAAGTAATAAATAAATAAATTCTTAAAAAGATAAATAAACTTTTAAGATTTAAAAAATGCTGTCCAAGCTGGCATTGTTTGGTGTTCTTCTTCACCATCACAAGGCTGAATTGTGTCTCTCCTGGATGGGTAAATTAATGTATTCCCCAGAGTTGCTAGACTAGGTCAAAAGAAACAAAGTGAAGGGGAAATTTTCTTTCCCAGATAACGGGTGATAAGTTTGACTCCACCAGAACCCCCCAAGTATAGGAGAAAAACAACCACACAGAGGCTCAAAGTCTTCTATGACTACAAGACAGAGAGGTCTTGTTCTACCTAACCTGGATGTCTAAAGCAGAGTGGCAGTCTACACTGAGAACCTGCCTTCTAAGGATGTCTGTGTGTACACATGTGCATACGCACGTGTGAGAGCACATTCATGTTCCCGAAGCTTGTCATAACTGTTCATGCAAAAACATGAAGGCAGCAAACAATGTGGGGAACAATGACAGGTGTCATCGGCAGCCAGTATTGCTTGGCTTAAGCACCCAAAATTAGTCACCATGACTTGTCACTGGCTGGTCTGCTTGTTGGTGTGTTTTCGAGGCCTCTGCTGTGTGGTCTCAGACTCATTCATTTTCTTAGTGTGCTACTACTGTGGTGTCAGCCTAGCCCTGTGCTCAGTGGATTTTATTAGCAAGCAGTTTTCCCCATCATAGCCATATGTGTGGAGGGAAGGGAAGCAGCTCTAGAGAGCATCTTGATGGAGAGGAGGTGTGACATGTGATAAAATGATGGGTTCCCCAGGGAAATCTCTGGCGCCTTGGCTCTGCTCTGTGATTAGTCTCGTCCTCATTGGGGGATGCACATGGCCATGTAGCAGCCTCTTGGAAGGAGGAATATATGATTTGGATATTACTCAGCTATTGACACACTGACAGTTCTGTTTTAACAATTTTTAAAGAAACAAGTAGGTGTTTACAGTGCTGGGTACTTAATAATCCTGGTAGACAGCTGAGGGTGGCTGCATGAATGTGCATTACCTTTCCCCAGTTCTTCCTTGGGCTC
>NW_008352659.1:4337534-4358164 GCF_000622305.1 Nannospalax galili | reverse complement strand
TTTTGGTCTTTTTGAGACAGGGTCTCCCTGTAGCCCAAGCTGGCCTAGAACTCACTATGTAGAACAGGCTGGCCTTGAACTCACAGAGAGCTGCCTGCCTCTGCCTCCTGAGTGCTGGGATTAAATGTGGGCACCACCATGCCTGGCTTTCCTTGAGCTCTTAAGCATTCTGTGAGCCCCAGGGGTAGAACGCACCTCACAAAGCAGTTGGGATGATGTTGATGCTCTATAGAATAAGTCAGGAATTTTGACCTTCCAAAAATCTCTTCTGTTCTGATTTCTCCCCAAAGTTTACAACTTTCTGTTTTGTTTTGTTTTTGTATCTCTAATGTTAGACCAGTGACTGAGTGTTAGGAACCTTGAAACCATGTAATTTTTCTAGAACTTACAGCACTAAGTATTGGAAAAAGTGAGGCCACCTCTTATTGACCCATTTGAGTTAGGCTTGGATGTCAGAAGCAAGGTCGAGAGTTTTTAAACCACTTTTTGGAGATGGCTTTAACCATCACTTTTTAAAAAAACTTTTTTGATTCGTTTATTTTTATTTTATGTATATAAGTATATCGCCTGCATGTGTAAGTGCACCTATGTCATGCAGGGCCCACAGAGGACAGAAGAGGGTGTCATTGATTCGTTTATTTTTATTTTATGTATATAAGTATATCGCCTGCATGTGTGTAAGTGCACCTATGTCATGCAGGGCCTACAGAGGACAGAAGAGGGTGTTGGATCCCCTGGAACTGGAGTTACACAATGGTTACTAGCTACCATGTAGGTGCTGGGATTCGAACCTAGGTCCTCTGCAAGACTAGCCAACGATCTTAACCCTCTCTCCAGCTCTGACCATCACTTTTAATAATGTGCTCTGTCTGTAAATGTATCTGTACCACTTCAGGTCATAGGATGTGAATTAATTTGGGGGTTTTGTTTGTTTCTTTTTGTCCCAGTAAGGGGAAGGAGACATACTCAGTGAAAGGAACTGAACTGAGGAGGAATGGGAAAATTGGGAGGAGGCACAAAGAAAAATTTCCTTGTTCAATCTCATCTTGATGTGATGGGTAGATGGATTTTAATTTGCCTTCTTTTATAAATAAACTTGATTTTGTTCATGCTTATAAACTTCAGCTTCTTACTTGTTTTTGTTCAGTGGACGTATTGAGACAAAAATGCTTTTTATTCCTATTTATGTGTGTCTATGTGTGAGCAAAGGTTCCCACAGAGACCAGGAAGGGCATCAGATCCCCCTGGACCTGGAGTTACAGGCAGTTGTGAGCCACACAATGTCCATGTTGGGAAGCAAACTTGGATCCTCTGGAAGAGCAGTCAGTGCTCTTAACCACTGGAGCCATCCCTCAAGCTTCTACCGAAAATATTTTAAGAAGATCCACATAAGATAGTAAATATGAGTAAACCAGAAATGCAACCCAATGTATTTTAGTAGGATTCAGTTTGAGATGCTGCAAGTTCTTTCAAAGAAGAAAAGAAGGGCTCTTGAATTTCTAGGAGTTATCCATCATGGGATAAAGGTGTTTAGGGGGTTCACACTAGGAAAGAAATGGAATGTCTACAGGGAATGCTCATGGGCATGTGACTCGCTTTCTAAAAGAAAAGGACATGGCCATCTTGAGAAAAGATCTGTGTCAAAGCAGGACCCTACACAGCAGAGAAGCAGAGAAGATGGAAAAATATTGTACCGGATGTGCTGCATTTCATTAGATAACTTTGGATACATATATATGTATGAGACAAGGTCTTATCATGTAGCCCAGGCTAGCCTCAAACTTATGATCCTCCTGCCTCAGCCTTCCAAGTGCTGAGATTACAGGTGTGCCCAATCACATCTGACATGACTTGATTCTTCTTCCACTTTCATTAAAATGACCATATTTCTTTTCCTTGTTCATTTAATTTCATGCCTTATGAAGACAGATTTTTCTCATAATCATCTTTGTTTAATATACTATCTATATTGATAGAGATAGAAAAGATGGGGAAAGAAATTGATATAAAAAATACTTAATATGTTTACAGATACTGTATAAGACATATATAGAACACATCTTAAATGTATAATATCTAAATATTACATTTAACATTGAAATAGTAATACTATAGAATGCAGATACATTTTAATTTTATAAGTAATCTTGCAAACCATATATCTATATATAGCTTTCCATATAAATATATATTCATACTACTAAATTTAATATATTGTATAGTTTATATCTACTTGACACTATATTGACTTAAAATTAATCATATTGACTTAAAATTAATCATACGTGATTCTTTTGTTTGTTTTTTTTATTTGAAGTAGGGTCTCATGTAGCCCAAGTTGGCCTCAAGCTCTCTGTGTAACTGAAGATGACCCTAAACTTCTGATCCTCCTGCATCTACTCCCCAAGTATAGGACTACAAGTGTGAACCACCATGTACTATTTGACTTCGTACATACTAGACATGAACTTTACCAACTGAGCTACATCTCCAGCGCCTACATAGGATTGTTGCATCTATGCTGATGATTGAGTTTGGACTGTAATCTTATCGTCTTATCCTTGTTTGAATGTATTAGCAAAGTTGCGCTAACTTAAGAGACTGATCTGGGAAGTTTTCTCTCTTATATTCTCTGAAATGATTTGTAATGTACGTTTCTTAAAGAACATTTAATTCTCTTATGGAATTGTTTTCGCTGTTGTTGGGAGAAGGACATTAATGTTATTTGATTTGTAGTACTTATCGTTTATCCAGGTCTTTGAGCTTCTGGGTTTTTAAAAAAATTTTATTTTAGGTGTGTGAGTATATTGCCTTCATGTAGGTAGGTGCACCCATGTTGTACAGTGCCCACAGAGGTCAGAAGTGGGCCTTGGATCTCCTGGAACTGGAGTTATAGATGGTTATTAGCTGCCATGTGGGTGCTGCAGTGTCCTCTGCAAGAGCGGCCAGTACTCTTAATCACTAAGCCATCTCTCCAGCCCCTAAGCTTCTGGTTACTGACTTTTGTCTTCCTGCTCTGTATAAACTGTATTCTATACCATTTCCTAATCTATTCTATTAATGTTAGAGTAGCAAAAAGCCCCATAAGATTAACTGGATAAAAAATAAGTGGGAAGACCCACTTTTCCAGTTTCATTAGTCAATCACCTGATCATAGTATCAACCTTAGGAAGGTGGGTTCACCTTAATTCGTGCTAAACAGATGGACAGAACACCTAGTGCGCTAATGAGAGAGTGAATTTTTCCTACCTGGAATCCCTGCCTTCCAGCACAGTTCTTGTGGACTCAGTCGCAGACATCAGGTCTCTGTAAATTCTTCAGAAAAGTGTAATCTCTCTCCTTTTCTTTTTCTTAGCCCTTTTCTAAGTGTGTTTTCCATAACACATGCTGCCCCAGTATCTTGTATTTCTTTACTTTTCCTCTATAGTTTCCTTCTGCCTGTCATGTGGCCGCTAGTCCACCCCCGTCTGACCTCCACGCTGACCCTAAACCTGCATGGCTTCATGGCTTTTTTTCCTCCTCCCTCCGTTCTCCTCCTGAAGGCTGCCAAGATTCCCAGCTTGCCTGCCCTGAGGATTTTTCTTTAAATTCTAATAAAATTATCCCAAAGCTTCTGTTTGAGTCCATTCTAAAAGTCTTTCATGGTGAATGAGATTACTAAGGATCTTCTAGGGAATGTTCTTTCTCCTCTGTATCATCAGTATTTCTAAAAACTCTTCAAATTGTTGCAATTCTTAACACTCCTTTTTGTTGTTTTATATTCTGCTTCTAACTCTATTTTGCTTTAATGCACATGTGTCTTTTGTTTTGCCTTTTCTTACATAGTTGAAGGGTGTATTCTATCGGTCATTTTTATTTTAAAATAGTCTCATAAAAGATAAATTGAACATGAATTTACCTCTGAGTAACACATTGGCTGCATCTCACCATCTTTCACTATTTTCCCACTGGGATGTACTGAGATTCAGTTTTATATCTGTGAATCTCACTGTAGTTCTCTAATCCAAGTGTCAAGACCCATAATATTCCTTTCCAAAGTTACATTTGTTCTTTACTTTCTATTTTATTTCTAGTTTTATTTCATGTGTCTGGTAAAACTTATTTTCAATGCACTGAGTTTTTCTCTCCATGTTGGGAGTTCTTTTAGATCAAACTGTCTGACAGCAGGTCTTCAGGTGGATATGCGAATGAATAGTGAAAGATTGCATATTTGTTTCCACATTCTGGACATGGGTATAAAATACTTTTTTGAATTAATTTCCATCCTTGAAATCGTAAGTTCACTTAATTATAATTTTTCAGTAATACAAAATTTTCAGTGAGAAAAAAATGGAAGGTGGGGAACGAGATCAAGATGACGTGGAAAAAAGATAGGAGAAGGAAAAGCAGAATGATGCAGTCAAGGAGTCTGGAGACCTTAGAAGTGACAGTAAGTTGGGGCTGGAGAAATGGCTCTACATGCAAAGTGCTTGCTGTATATGCCTGAGGACTGGAGTTCAAATGCCCCACTTGAAACCCAGGTGGTTATAGAGGCCAACCTCCAATCCTAGCCATGGGAGGCAGAGTGGGAATCCCCAGAGCAAGTTGGCTAGCCAGACTAGCTGACCTGGCAAGTTCCAGATTCAGAGAGAGTTCCTTCCTCCATATATAAGGTGGGGAGCGGTCAAGGTAGACAACAACCTTGTGCCTCCACACACACGTATACATGCACACATACATGTGCCACACACCTGGGAATACACACACACACACACACACACACACACACACATACACACCTAACACCACATTTGGACACAATTGCATAAAGTAGGTACACACAGATTAAATATACTTATTATTTTTTAATATTTTCTTATTTTTTGTGTATGAGTGTATTACCTGCATGTATGTAAGTGCACCCATGCCATGGTGTCATGCAATGCCTACAGAGGTCAGAAAGGGGCAGATACCCTGGAATCAGAGTTATGGACAGTTAGTTGTTAGCTGCCATGTGGGTGCCAGGATACTAATCCGGGTCTTCTGCAAGAGCAGCCAGTGCTCCTAACCTCTGAACCATCTCTCCAGCCCCTAAATACAATTCATTTAAAAAGAGGAGCTATCTCACTTTTGTGACACAAAAGCACAACTCTCACCTCAAAGAGGATAAGAGATAGTTCATTCTGGAGCCAAATATGAATAACCACGACTCGGGAACATAGATTTAGGTTACCCTAAATTCCATGTTCCAAAACGGTAAGTTACACAAAGTTTTTATATTAGTAGAACAAAGAAAGCAGTAAGTCAAGGCACCAAATTCATTAGTGTATGCAGAGAGGCGGGTTACAGCAAAGCAGGGGTGATTTTCTATAGGTTTGAAAAGTTATCTGACAGCATTCTAAGCCCTTGGGGTGGTAGAAGTGGTCTGCTAAGTCAATACATTTCAAAAAGTTTTTATCTTTTAGTCACAGGATGTTAGGTTCAATACAGAGTGAGGCATGGAATGAATATTGTTAGGGGGCTAAGGATGGTTCAAGATAAATTATAGTTAGGCTCTGGACCTACAACATTCCAAACACTTCACAAACATTGAAATTCTAGATCAGGGCATGGTGATGCATGCCTTTAATCCCAATACTAGGGAGACAGAAGCAGGCAGATCTCTGTGAGATCCAGGTCAGCCTGGTTTACATAGTGAGTTCCAGGCCAGCTGGGGCTACAGAGGGACCCTGTCTCAAGATGACAGAAAAAAAAAAAAGAAAGCAAGCAGAAAGAAAGGAAAGAAAGAAAGAAAGAAAGAAAGAAAGAAAGAGAAAGAAAGAAAGAAAGAGAAAGAAAGAAAGAAAGAGAAAGAAAGAAAGAAAGAGAAAGAAAGAAAGAAAGAAAGAAAGAAAGAGAAAGAAAGAAAGAAAAGAAATTCTAATCAGTTAGTGAGCCTTGCTTGAAAACACATTTTTGTTTGTTTGTTTCTGGGAATTTTATTTCACAGGGTCTATGGGTAACAACAGCACTTGAATATCTAAAATTGTGAATTTGTATGTGACTAAAACAAAACCCACACATAATCAGAGTGAAAAGTTCACACAATTTACTAAGACATAATTAGAAATCACTATTTTGAAAATAGAAGCAAATATTATTTGTTAGTTTTATTATGTGATTGGATCTTTGATTTCACTTTTAATTTCACAATGAAATTATGTTACAACACTGGGCATTTAGGATTTTCTAATATTTTGCTTTACAAATAGCTCAGCAGTAGATTGAAACCTTATAAATACAAATAGATAGGAACCTTATGGTATTTTGTTTAAAATTAAAATCATTCTTGTAGATTTAAAGTTGTAGACTTAAAAATAGATTCTCATTCTTTTAAAATTCTACCTGGTGTCACTTTTTCCTTTAGTCTCATGAACACCCTTTAATGCTCTTTTTCTGTTGGGAAATTCAGGTTTTGTACTTTTGGAGGATAATTTTGTAGGTTATATATTTATAGTTAAAGATTATATTCTTGCCAGCACTTGAGAAACTAAAGTCGAGTGTCATGAGCTCAAGGCCAGCCTGGGTTACAAAGAAGACACTGTCTCAAATGGAAAAAAATACAGTAGCAAAAATGCTTCCTTGGGAAAAAACTGGTCAGGAGAGTGGGGATATCTAGTCTGAATGGAAATCCAGTTTTGGCAGGTCATTCACCTGGGCACAGGGCCACCCCTAGGAAGGTCATCTTACCTTAGTTCATACTAAGAGATAGGCAGGATATCAAGTGTATTCATGAGATGGTGAACTTGTCCTGCCTGGAATCCCTGGCCCCTAGGGGAGTGCCTGTGGACCGGGCCTCTCTCTACTTGCTTTTCTGAATTGTCCAGAAGAGCACAACCTCTCATTTCCTACTTTCTCTTATCTAACCATGCTTTCCCTAACACTCTGGGCTGCCCCATCATTTTGGATTTATGTTTTTCTCGAAAGCTCCCTTCCCTCCCTCTCTGTCATTCAGCTGTTAGTCTGCCATGTACCCAACCTCCATGCCAGCTCAGAACGGGCATGGCTCTAGGGCTGCTTCTTTCTCCCTCCATTCTCCTCAAGGCAGCTGCTGAAATTTATTGCTTGCCTGCCCTTAGGATTTTTCTTTTAAGCTTTAATAAATTTGCTGTAAACCTTCCATTTTAGTCCATTCTTAAATTATTTTATGAGACTAAGAGTCCCATTTTCCTGGGGACTCTGCTTTCCCTAATGTCATCTAGTGACCCTGAAAGGACAAGGAACACTCCCGAATTCCAATAATACAGTATTTTATTGTCTCTTAGTTTTGATTGAAATTAATATGTTTTGCCTCTATGTAAAGTATGTTTGTCTCTGAAGATTTTCAATATTTTCTCTTTATATTTGGCTTTGTACTATGTTGTCCTTGGGAGTGTGTGTATGTGTGTATGTGTGTGTGTGTGTGTGTGGGTGTGTGTATGTGTGTGTGTGTGTGTGTGTGTGTGTGTGTGTGTGTGTTCTGGTTTGGGTTTCTGAGCTCCTGGGAAACTATAAATATAATATGTTATCTTTGGGAAATTATGGCTATTAACACTTTGAAATTTTTGTCTGCTTTTTCCATCACTATTTCCTGTATTTGAAATTCTGAACATACCTATTTTGGGTACCTGTGGTCCCACAGGTACCGATCGAATGAACTTATTTCTTTTTTTCTATGTCTAATAAGTTTTTACTCTCAATGAGCGACTGCTGATGATACATTTGTAGAGATTCTAGGTTTTGCTATATTCATTGTTCCCAACATTTTTGATCATTTGAATCATTTCTCTTCATCTATTTGTATCAGCTCTCTTCTGCATTGATATTGCTCTAGAGTGGGGCAAATCAAAGCCTCTCCCTCAAGCTAGGTTAGACCACCTGTCATCAACCAGCCAATTACAACAGTGAAATTAATACTGGAAAGCAGAGACAGATTTATTCAATGTAGCCACACTGGGAAGAGAACCATGGACCCCTCAAGTCTGTCTTCAGGGTCTGGAAGTAAGAGTTAAGTTTAACTAGAGGGCTAAGGATATGTACAGCTAAGCAGTCCGGGTCAAGGTATTTCTAGGCAACCACTGACCCAGCCTTGTCTGGGCTTCAAGGTGGTCTGTCAAGTTATTTTGTGGGAGACATGGGCCCCCTCTGGTCAGGACCTTTTCCTTCTCCCAGCATGAGATTCCTGGAGAAATTCCCATGTCTTTGGGGTCCACTGTTTGAATATCCTGATAGTAAGATTGAGCGACAGAAGGATCTCTTTAAAATAACTATTTCTGCCAGACCAGTTACACTATCTCCCACTTGCTGTTAAACATACCATTTCTCTTTCCATTTTACTATTTTTTCACACCTCTTATTTTGTTTTTATAATTTCTTTCTCCGAACAGATTTTCTCTCTATTCATTTAATAAGATTTCTTTTCTTTTAATTGTTTGGATTTAGATTGAATATATTTTTAATATTTACTTTGCAGGGTTTTTGTTCAGCAATTTTAACCTTTGTGCTGACTCACGCTTAATTCTGTTGACCTGTTTTTCCCTATTGTGCATTTTGCTATTTTTTTCTATGTCTAGTAAGTTTTTATTCTCAGTGAGAGACTGCTCGTGATACATTGTAGACTCTAGATTTTACTATATTCTAAAAATATTTATTCTTTTCAGAGAAATAGTTTGATTTATAAATTAATCAGTTTGAATTGATACAGGCTTGATTTTATTGTTTGTTAGGCCAGATCTTTGAAAATCCTACACTTTTTCCCAATTTTTTTTTTTTCAGCTTGGAAAGACAGCCTTCTAAACGCTTGTCTTTTCTGTGAATTTTGTCAGATCTTGTTTTTATTTGGGAGGTAGGAGAATAGACTTTCTAGCTCCTCCAATATCTTACCACAATAACAAGAAAAATATGTCAATTAGAAAAGTTGCTTTAGCTTTAGTGGATTTTTTCTGAATATTCTCCATAGACCTCCTCTTAAGAAATCTTCAAACCATCTTGTCCTGTGTAAGTAAAGCCCAGTTCTTAGTAACAGATTTGTAGGGACTCCCTAGAGGCAAAACACTTGAGCTGTTCCTCATCTTCTTCAGCTTCTGCCCAGTTGTTTGCACTGTAGCCGTTCACATAGGTGAATCACAAGGTCTAATGATGGGTTCCTATTTCTACTAACCAGTAGCATAGACTACCTTTTAACATGTTGGAGCTCAATTAATTCCATAAATATACGATAAAGGTAGATATGCAAGATTATACTAACTTCCACCTAAGGAGTCCTAGCTTTTGATAGGCCAGTCGGTAGAGGCTGATCACCTTGATCCAATTAGAAATGCCTTGGGATGAATGGATAAGTCTCACACTACCCTGGATCACTCTTGAGGGTCCAAAGTTTTCAACCAAAGACCAACATTTCTCATTGGAGTTGAACACCTATCCTTGTCCTAAGACTGCTAGGAACTGTCACTTCACGCTCCTTTTCAAAGAGTTACTGCTTAGGCTTTAAATTACACCCCCAACCCCAACCACCCCCTCACAGCCCCAGGATTCAGCAAATGGCCTGAGGGCAGAGCAGACGTGTGCTTGCAGATCTACCTGCCTCCCTTCCCAAGCCTGCAGTGTTTTCCTGCAGTGTTCCTTGCCCAGCTCTGTCCCACCCTTTGCCCTGGTTTCCCAGCATCATGCCTAGGACTGAATTGACAAATGAACCCCATGGAAAAATCAGCTGCCATTTTCTTTAATGTATTAGGTACGGTACTTGATTAAAGTACACCAAACTTCTCTACTGAGTTTTAGGTCATAGAACACTGTATAATCACTTTAGATTTCCAATCAAGTCTCAATTTGATAATCACATCCTCTCTGCCTTACCTGGGGAGCCATAGCCTAGAACAATCACTGAAGCTATAGTTTGGGGTAGACATGTCCCTTCTGTCCTTCTTACCTCCTTCCCTATTCACTAGCTCCACCCCAGGTCAAAACAAGAGGAGGAAGAAGAAACTGTCAGAGTTAACGTTTATCGAACACTATTGCCATAGGAATTATGTCAGTCATGTTGAAGTTTAAAAGGATGACTTTTGGGGGCTTCTCTGACTATACTTTCGTGTCATGAGAGACGTGTATTTTCTTCCATGTCTTTGTTAGGCCTTGGGTTATTTGAGACTGCTTCTCACTGAACTCCCTTGGGTCCCATCACTCCAACCATGGGATTCTTAATGGAAAACTTTTTACATGACCTGAGACACACTCAATTTCTCCTATGAGGGCCACTTCAGGTCTGTGGGATGAACCCAGTACCTTGTTTGGATAAAGTGTAGCTATTTTCAAATGCCAACTCTTTCTTTTCCCTGCCCTGATGCTCAGGCCAGAAGCCACAGTCCTTTACCCTGAGATTCCTCAGACATGGGCTGGACCACAAAGTCCTGGAGAAAGATAACAGCCCTGAAAGACAGGACATGAGGTAGTTGTAGCTCCTCCCCTTTCCTCCTAAGAATGATTTCTAAGAAGCCCAGGTGTTCTGGTTTGTTTCTTCATTGCTGTGACAAAATACTCTGACCACTACCAACTTGGGGAGGAAAGGGTTTATTCAGCTTACATCTCCCTGGTCGCAGTTCATCAGGGAGCCCAAGGTAGGAACTCAGGGCAGGAACCTGGAGGCAAGAGGTGGAGCACAGGCCATGGAGGAACGCTGCTTACTGGCTTGCTCCCCTGGCCCCTGCTCAGCCTGCTTTCTTATGCAGCACAGGCCCACCTGCCCAGGGGTGGCACCACCCACAATGGGCTGGGCTCTCCCACATCACTCATCAAGAAGATGCCCCTCAGACATGGTCACAGGCCAGTCCAATAGAGGCAATTCCCCGATTGAGGCTCCCTCCACCCAGGTGTGTCAAGTTGACACTAAAGCATCCAGCACACCAGGTTTCACCCAAACAGCCAAGGTTTCACCGAAGCAATGGTCTCCCAGTTTTATCTACTGCCAGCTTCTCTGCCTTCACAGTGCCTGAGGGACTTCCACAATGAGCCCAGGCTGTTATTCACCTTGACAATTCCTATTTGGAGTGTCTATGTATCAATTCATCTTGAGATTCTACATCTGTGATATTACACTTGACTGAATAATAGTCCTGCAAATATGTCCACATCCAAGGCTCAAGAATTTTAAAGATGATGGATTTGGCCAATGTGTTTAAGGGTTTCAAGATAGACACAGTATCCTGGATTTTTCAAGTAGGACCAGCATCAGCACTAGAATTCTTTCAAGGAGGCGGCAGGGCTCTCAGAATCAGCAGTAGCAAATGTGACAATAGAAGCAAGAGGTTGGAGTGATATGAGGAAGGGACCATGAGCTAAGGAATGCTGGTGATCTCTAGATACTGAACAAGGCAAGAAACAAGGCCTTGGGGCCTTGAGAAGAGATCATTCCAGTCAATGTCTTTACTTTAGCCCTGTGAGACTGACTATAGACGTTCTATTTCCAGAACCAAACCATGTGATAACAAATATGTGTTTGTCACCAGGGTTTTTAGAGAGTAAGCCTGGGCTCTGGTCACCTCCACAAGCTAGGCTGGGCCACCCATTATCAACAGGCCAATTAAAAAGACAAGTAACAGTAAAAAGTGGAGAACAAGGGTTTATTCAGTGTGGTCATATTGAGAAAAGGAACAGATGAAGGAGTCCAGTGACCCCAAGTTCTTCTTTGGTGTATTAATATGATGTTTAGATTTAAACAGTGGGCACCAGATATGTGTAATTCGTAATTAAGATGCCCTAGTCAAGATAGGTCTACCCATCCCTCATCCATCTCGGCGTCTCATCTCCCTGAATGTGACCTGATAAGTTGTCATAACCTTACCAAGTCTCTTCCTGTGAAGGAAGATGCTCCCCCTGCCTCACATCAGGGCTTCAGCCTTTACTTCTCCCAGCATGGGATTCCTGAGGAAATTTTAATCCTTTGGGGGAGGGGTGCTCCATTGTTTCAATAGACTGCTAGACAAAGGGAGGGCAGTCTCCTTAGAACATCTCCCCTCCTGACAGAGCAGTTACCTGGTGTTCTAAGATACAAAATATGGGACAATTTGTTACTACAGTACTGGAAAACTAATATAGACATTGTGGCAATTCATGGTACAAAGTACACCTAGATAATGGGCTTAATTGATTAGATTAGTAGGCATAATGCTTCTATCTACTGGACAACTTGAAATACCTAGAATAAAGCCTAAGTCCCAAGCTGTATTCCTCAATGGATGAAGCTGGTTGATACATTTTACATAATCATTGACTATTACATTCTTACATACAGGGTTGCAGTGACTGTCTCTCCCATTTGTGTTAACTAGTGACTTTGGGACTATAAGTCACATATGTTTACTTCTTTACCTATATGAAGAGATAATATTTACCTTTCTGGATTTTTGTGACAATTAAATGCAACTTTTTCTTATTTTTAAGAATTTCATACACAAATATTGTCTTTGCATCATTTCCCTAGTTTCGAGTTTCCCACCACCTCCTGTGTTCTCCACGCCCTCTCCATTTCTTGTCTTCTTCTTTGATTATTACATGTGCATACGTTTACACACACATATATACACACATATAAAATGAACCAAGTCCATTAAGTGGTGCTTGTGGGTAACTGTGTTGAGGGTTGACCACTTGGGATTAGATAATCTCTCAGGGAGCATGTCCCTAAAGAAAACTGGTTCTCTCTCCCTCAGCATCCATTGATTACCTTCATCTTGAGAGAGACACTGTGACAATTATTCAGAATTGTAAACTCTTACCAATATCTATCACATAGCCAGTGATCAATACAGACTATCAATTGAAAATTGAGTAATTGATGATAAAATTGGTGCCATTTAGATTTATGAATTCAGTTTGCTAATGTTTATTGAGCATTTATTTACTCATTGTTCAGGACAACTTTAGATGCTGTGCTAAGTTAGAAACCATTGCCCTTGAGGTGGTTGTAGGAGAGCTGCAGTGTAGCGCCAGTGTATGACCAAAAGTCTGGCCAGTTCCAGCCCAGCCAAGTGAGATGTGTCCCTGATTCCAGAAGACAGTGTCTTGATGGAAGTTAGCTGGCTTTGAAAGGTCAGTTTCCCTGCCTGGTAAACATAAGTGCTTGTAGCATATGGAGCATATTTAGAAAAGCTATTGATGGGTAAATCATGAAAGAGCTACACTTGAAAGGTTAATATCGACATCCTGTAAGACATAACTTTATATGCAGCACATTATTGATCCAGCTGTGGTGATGGGCTAGAGGTGCTGGTGCGAATCATTTCTAAGAGGAGCAAAGGTTCAGAAGTCTCAGGATTCTACGAAGGTTTTCTTTTAAGCTCACTAGAATGTTCAGTTCAACCCACGAATGGATACTAGTTTGTCCCTTCCTTCAACAACAATCTGTAACCAAGAAGAAACATTTCTGCAGTCATAGACATTTGCCTATAAGCCTTCCGTTTGCTCCGGTAAGAAATCCACTGGCAGCTCCAATGCATCTGAATCACTCTTTTGAAGGGAACTGGGTGTTCATCTTGTTCAACTCACAAAAAAAAAGGAGAGAGATCTCTGGTGATGTTCTGAATCCTTGCTTCTTCTAGCTAGTGGACAAGAACGAGTTTACTACCAAAAGAAAATTCTCCAGAAAGAAAAATGCTTTCTTCATTATTAAAGTGAGGCATAATTTAGTGAAAAAAACAGTAATAATCCTGGATGGAAGGTAAGATGGATTGATTCAGTTTAGCAACGGGGGTCACTTTGTTTTGTTTCCCTAACTGCTGCACGTTTGGAAAACTGCTGGAAACAGCAGGAAGATCTGACAGTTTCAGTTTGCTGCATGGTAACAAAGAAAAATGAAAACAAAATGCTATTTTATACATCGCTTAAAACTCTGCCACCAAACTCTAAAGAAATGAGATGAGATTTGTCTAATTCTTTAACTTTTCATTTTGAAACAATTTCAAACTTATAAGAATATTGGGGCTCAGACTTATAAGAATGAGATGGCTCAGTGGTTAAGAGCTCTGCCTGCTCTTGCAGAGGACCCTGCTTCAATTCCCAGCACCCACATGGCGGCCAGCAACCTTCCAAAACTCCATTTCTAGAGAATCTGATGCCCTCTTGTGACCTCCATAGGCACTGCATGACATGGGTGCAGTTATATACATGCAGAAAATACACTCATACACATAAAGTAAAAATGAAATATTTTTTCAAAGAATGTTGCAAAAATATGGTAAAGCATTCCAGTGTGAACTGTAACCAGTGTCCACTAGTATCAACAACATGACCATCAGAATCAAGAAATTAGTACTGGCACAAATGCACTAGCTCATAGGCCTTATGAACATTTCATCAGTTAGTTCCCTAATGTCCTTTCCTTCGACTAGAGTCCAATCCAGTGCAGCGCATTACATTAAATCCTTTCCTCTTCTAAGCAACCATTACATTTGAAACGGTTTCTCTGTATTTCATGGCTTGCCTTGTTTAAGGAGTACTGACCAGTTATTTTATGGAATGTCCCTCAATTGTATGAGTTTTTTATGATTATATAAAAGTTGTGCATTTGGTCAAGAAAACAACAAAAATGATAATGTAGCCTTTCGGTGGATAGCTCAGGAATTCTGAATCTTCTTTATCAATCCTAGTGGCCAGCTTCTTCCACAGCCGGCAATGCTAACTTTCATTACTTTGTTGGGATGATGTGCCCATCTCTCTTTTTCTTTGTCTTTGTGTCTTATGAATTACTTTAAAACTACAGGAAAAAGCCTGTTCATCATCATCTTTTTGTTTCAACTCCCCATAATATTTACTCAAAATTATCATTACTATGATGTTTTTCTATTTCTATCATTTTTGTTTCTTTTTAAAAATATAACCATAAAACAGAGCAGTCCTCCCATTTTTAATTCATTTAATGAATTATTTAAAATTCTATGGAATAGTAAATTCCTATTAATTCTCTAAATCATAAAGCAGCTTCTGATTTATCCCATCCTGAGATTCCTACACTTCTTAATACATATATTTTGATAATTTTCTCTTATGCAAAGGACAGTACAATATGGGAACTCTGAACACAAATCTTTGAATCTTTGTTCCACATAAACTCCTTAGCATGTTCTTGTACATAGTGTAAAGCATGGGTCTAAGGTGATCTATCTGGAACTGGCTATTCAGTTTTCCTACAATTATTTATCAACAGGTCCATTTTGATTTGAGATATGCCATCTTGATTTGAAATATATATATATATTTGCCTTTTTGAGACAGGGTCTCCCTGTAGCCCCAGCTGTCCTAGAACTCACTATGTAGACCAAGCTGGCCTTGAACTCACAAAGATCCACCAGCCTCTGCCTCCCAATATTTAGAGATAGGGACTCACTATATAGCCCAGGTTGGACACAAGCTCATGAGTCTCTTGCCTCTACCTCCTTCTGAGTGCTGATATTACAGTAAAATGCCATCATGCCCAGCTTATTTATCATTTAAAAATTATGTTTATGTATATCTGTGGTGTTTAGGTATGTACATGTTTGTGTTTGCATGTATGTGAAGGGGGTACATATGCACATGTATCCACATACAGAGGAAGGCCAGAGGTCAACAACCATTCTCTCAGTCTTCCTCATTTGAGCTCCATCTTACTTTCTTCCAGACAGGGTCTCTCGCTGAACCTGAAGCTTACTGATTGGCTAGACTGGCTGGCCAGTAAGCTCCAGGGGGCTATTTCTGCTCCCCAAGCCTTGAGGTTATAGAAGCATACCACAGGGCCTGACTTCACATGAGAGCTGGGGATCTAAACTCAGGTCTTCATCATTGCCTGACATTTTACCCACTAAGCCATCCCCTTGGTCCTTTGAGATGCCTTTACCATACAATAGATGTCCTTATCTGTGTTTTCATTTTTCTTTCTTTCCTAGACTACTAATCTGTTTATAAGACTGCCTGGGACTTTTAATTATGATGGTCTTGTGTAGGTTTAAGTGTCTGGTAGGACTAACTACCACCTCTATTATCACCCCATATATTTCCCTTTAAACTTGCCTTCTTTGCCAAGCCATAGTGTCTGATTTGCAGCTCAAACTCTAAGATTAGCTAGTCTAACTTCATGTCAAACTTGGGTTATTCTAATTGGGATTGTGGTAGTTTAGTAAAATCCATATTGGTAGAAAGTTTAGCCTTTTTGTCCAAACAAAACAAAAAGGAATGGCATTTGTTCAAGTGTCTATTTTGCCTTTCAGAAGCCCAATTAAAGTTTTTCTTGTAAAGATTGTATATATATATTTCTTGTTCAGCTTATTTTTAGCAATTTAATTTCCTTTATTGATATTGTAAATGGAGTTTCTCTATCTTCTAACTGGCTGGTGTTTGTGTATATAAGGGCTACTGAATTCTACCTATTAATATTACAGTCTTGTCACGGTGGTTAAACTTGTTTAACTCAATTAGACTAAGAAACTCCTGGTAGATTAGTGACCAGCACCTATGGGTACGGCTGAAGGGAGTCTCCAAAGACAATTAGATCATGTGAGCTCTGACATGTTGAATAATCTCTCGATGGATTCATAACATGATGCCATTGCTGGGAGGTGGTAAAAGGCAGGAAGTAGGGCCTAGTTGAAGAAAATAAGTCATAGGCAGGGTATCCATCTGGCCTAAATTCTGTCATGGCCCCCTCTCTGTTTCCTGGCTTGCAACGACTTGAATTGCTTTCCTTCACCAAGCCTTCCCTGTCAGGAGAGGTCAGCACCTCCATAGCAGTGAGCATAGATAGATTAAGCATAACTAATACCCTGCTGAATATTTTTAAATTAGTTTTATCATTAATTCTCTATGGATATATTAGCATACCATCTGCAAAGTGAGAAGTTTGTTCCTTCTTTATCTTTTTCTTCCAGTATTGGGCATTGAAATTAGATCATTGTACATTAGGCAAGCACTCTGATATGCAGTTATATCTTAAGCCCCGCCCCCTCCCTTTTTTTGTTGCGACAGGGTTTTGCTAAGTCCCTCCACATGGCTTTAGGAAACTCTGTGGCCCAAGCATACCTTGAACTTGAAATCTTTCTGGCTCTGACTCCAGTTACATGGGATCACAGGTCTGTGCCATCATGCCTGACTCTACAATTCTTATTCCTCCAATTGATTTCTCTTGCTTTATTGTGTTGGTTGATGTTAATAAAATGTTGATTTAGTGGAGATAGAGAGATCCTTTGCCTTCTTCCTGATATTCTTGCAAATCCCTCTAGTGTTTTGTCAATAAGAAAAATGTTGACTTTATGGTGATAGCTTACTTTTTTTTTCCACTTTTTGAAGATAGAGTTTCCTTATAATCACAGCTGGTCTAGAACTTCCTTTGTAGACCAAGCTGACCTTGATCTCACAGAAATCTACCTACCTCTGCCTCCTGAGTGCTGGGGTTAAAAGCATACACCACCATACCCGGCTGAGAACTTGTACATTTACATGATGTGTCAGTCAGTTAAATGAGGAATGAGTGATGAATTTTGCCATCTGAGGAGAAACAATTTTCTTCTGAGACTTCTTAATACGAAGTGATAAAGTATGGGCCAAGTGTGATGGTGCACACCTTCAATCCCAGCACTTGGGAGGCAGAGGCAGGTGGATCTCTGTGAGTTCAAGGCCAGCCTGGTCTACATAGTGAGTTCCAGGACAGCTGGGGCTACAGGGAGACCCTGTCTCAAAAAGACCAAAAAATAAATAAATAAGTGGGTTTCTTGTTTTTTTGTTTGTTTTTTCTGATACTGAGTCAACTTTGCACTCCTGGAACCTTGGGCATTTGGCCATGATGTTAAAGTTTCTTAGTACAGGGTTTTTCTCTTGACTAATATTTCATTTAGATCTTTTGCATCAATGCTTGTAAGTAGTTATCAGTTTGCTATTTGTTTTAGTTGTGCTGTTTTCCTCTGCGTAGGCACTAATGCTATGCTTCTAATATAAAACAGGAGGCTTCCCTTCATTTTCACAGTTTTGTAATAATATATGGAACATTGGAACTGTCTGGTCTTTCAGTGTTTGATAGAATTTTCTTGTGATACCATCTGCTTCACCATCAACGGTGCCATCTGGGTCTGATTCTTTTTATGAGGCAATTTCTTGGTAACTTTTTGTGTGTGGAAATTAGTCTGTTTAAAGTGTCCCATCACTAATCGTGTCCATTTCATTACTTCTGTCTCTTTAAGCAATTTTGGTCATCTCATCTTTGGATTTGTTTGCAAAGTTTGGTCCTTCTTTTTCTCTTGATTACTTTAGCTGCTTGTTTATATATTGAACTTTCAGTAGGACTTTGATCTGGCAGTAGTAGCTACTCTGTCCTCTGCACACGCTTCTCTTCACATAATACATCCTTCTTTGTAGATGATTTTTATTTATTTGCTTTTGTTTTGCTAATTTTATATCTAAACTTGGGATGTAATTCACTAGTACTTACTCTTTCATTTAATATCTTCTTTCAATCAAGAAGTTTTATGATGAAAAGCTTTTTAAAATTTTTAAGTACTTTATTAGTACCCTTTTCTTTTTATTGGTATTTTATTGCCATGTCTTTTTGGAGGGGATTATTAATACTTTCTCATTTAAATATATAGTAGATCAGAGATTGTTGTCTGGCGAAGGCTGATATCAATAATTTACGGACATACTAATTTTTCTTTGTTGTGTGAGTATGTATAGTGTGTTTGTGTGTGCATGCATGTCTTTGTAACTATTACATGGGCCTTTGAAAAGGTACAGTCTTTACGCACCTCCACAGGATGCGTATTAATTTCTTAAGGCTGATATAACAAAATACCATGAAGTGGGTGGATTAAAACAATAAAAATGTATTGTCTCACAATCCCAGATACCGGAAGGCATAGGTCCAAATGTTGGCAAGGCCATCCCCCCTCTGAAATCTGTAGGGAGAAACCTTTCTGACCTGTTCTAGCCTCTGGTGTTCACTAGCAATTCCTGGCATTCCTGGGCTGGTATACACATCATCCCACTCTCTAATTTCATCATCACATCTCCTGCTTATCTGTTTCTATGATTCTTTTCCTGGTAGGGATAGGTCTTAATGGATCAAGGACTTACCCTATTCCAATGTAACTTTATTTGAACTAGTAAATCTGTAACAATCCTGTTTAAGTTCACATTTTGAAGTATGGGGGGTTAGACTTGAACATACAGGGGGTTAGGAGACATAATTCAACATAACAATATATAAAATTTAATATAATGAGGCTGGAGAGATGGTTCAGCAGTTAACAGACCTGGCTGATCTGGCAGAAGACTAGGAATTGGTTCCAGCTAACAATTTTAACTCCAATTCCAGGGTATCTGATGTCCTCTTCTGACCTCCACAGGCATTGAACACACATGGTGCACTTACATACAAGCATGCAAAACACTCAAAATATGAAATATAATAAATATAATATGAAAAACAAAAAATAAAAAAGCAAAACACTGAAAATATAAAATATAATAAATATAATAAGAACACAAAATATAAAAAATAAATGAATTTGAATTCAGTACGCAGCTGCCTTACTTCCCGTGACTTCTATAGTCTTCTGTATTCTTACGCACATTGTCCACTTGATCGTTCTATACTGAAACTGGCATGTTTAGATATACTCTTATATTAGAATGCACACTTGTGCCTCCTATGGACTTTTTACTTCCTCGAAGTACTCACTATATTATTTGGAGCATGTATTTGTAGAACTTTCTTGTCATGAATTATGACTGCAGGAGATTGGGTTTCTGAACATGAAGGAAAGCTATCAGTAGAATGAACAGTGTGCCAAGTGCAAGAATGTTTCTGCCAGCCATGCTTCAGATGGGGCTAATATCCAGAACACACACGGGACTGCGACACTTAAGTGCCAAGAATATCCCAGAACTGACAATAAGTAGGTCCATGAGCTGCATAGACACTTCTCCAAAAAAAGAAATACAAATAGGCACTAAATATTTTTAAATCCTCACCAACATTAGCCATCAGGGAGACACAAATTAAAATTATTTTGAGATTCCATCTCATTTAGTCAGAATGATTAGCATCAAGAAAACGAATAACAAATGCTGATACGTTACGTGTTTGTGTGTGTGTGTGTTTGTGTGTGTGTGGTTGTGTGTGTGTGTGTGTATGTAGGTGTTGGTCAGGAGACCAGAAAAGGAACAAATGGGGAGGGGGGGTAGGGAAGGAGAGATCTTAAGGAAGGGGGGTAGGAAGAAAATACAGGGTGATGGAATACTGTAATGAGGTGATGTGAGATGGAAGCAGAGGCCCACTGTGGGTGTTAGCACATGTGCCTGCACCTTAGTCCTGATCCCTAGGCTTGGATCAGGCCTCGCCTCCCTGCAGCTCTCTGGGACAGCTCTCCCTTGGTAGTACCTGTTTTTTCTGTTCTCCCTGGCACATATGCTATGCTGAGCTAAATCAAGTCATGTCAAACTTTCCACCACCCCTAAAAGGTTATAAAAAGTCAAGTCAGACATTCCATTTATTCTGGGGATTAGTCCAAAATTTCTCAGACTGATCTGAGATTTGGTCTGGAGATGAGGCTGCTGTCTGTCTGAAGAAGCTCCTTTTGGCCTCTCCCTGTCATCTCTCTCATGGTCTCATTTTTTTT
>NW_008352659.1:4310963-4337193 GCF_000622305.1 Nannospalax galili | reverse complement strand
CTCTCTCTCTCTCCCCCCTCCCCTTCCCCCTGTCTGTAGTTTGCCCTATCTCTCTTGCTATTACTCTCACTGAAGCTCCCCTCCAGGCTTTCAATGGAAGCCTCTCCTTCCCTTAAAGTCCCCCCCCAGCCCCCTTTCAGCTCTCCACTATTCCACTGCTTCTGTCTAAAGCACTTCCTCCCACCTCCAGCCTCGAGGTCCCCTCATTCCAATAAACAATGAATGGAATTATATGTCAGCTTCCTTTGGGAACCACTGCAGACTCTTCCCCTTCTTTATAACAGAGGGGAAGGAAAAAACAAAACAAAACAGCAAAAGGACCAGGTTTGGGGTATGAGAGTAGGAGCAGACGAATGAACACACATACAGGACTGTGGTGAAGAAGTGAGTACAGAAAGTTTAAAGTACTCCGAAATGGGGACATTCGGTTTGTCCTATTTATGCTCTACGTATTGTGAAGATGGAATTATGTGCCTGCATACTTGTGTATACGGGGAGAAGACAGAGGAAAATATCTTGTCTGGGGGAAGATCTCTGTAAGCCTAACCGTGCCCTTGACTGATGGATGTTTTCTCTGATGAGAAAACCCATCAGACTGGACCCTTTCCTAATGACTCTTTGCTTTACATTCTAGAGATACTTATAAAAGTACGTCTTTGTTGTATGGAACTATTTTCTTAAATCTGAATGCCAGACTTCTTTGATTGTATGCGTGTGTGTGTATACTTTTACATATATATGTGTATATATATATTATATGCATAATGTTTCACAAATATACACATATGGCTGGCATGTAAAACATGTAGCCATCTCAGGTACCTACTCCCTGTGTCTCATTTGTAAACAACAAACTGTACCTTCAGAATTTTGATGTCTAATCTTCTGTTCTGTAGAGGCCTGGATGCCATTTCTAGTTAACAGTCTCTTCTGTCATTTATTTACTTGCTTATTTTATTTCATTTTATTTTGTGACAAGGTATTATGATGTAGCTCGGGCTGACCTGGATCTCACTACGTAACCCAGGTTGGCCTCAAACTTACACTGATCTTCCACTCTTGGCCTTCAAGTGCTGGGATTATGGGTGTGAACCACCATACCTGACATCCCATATTTGACCTCATCAAAACTTTAGTCCAAGTAACTAACCCTGCCAGTCTCTCACGATTCTTGGTTTCCTTCCTCCCTTCACTCCTTATGCAGGCACGAGACCACCTCTACTACTGTGATTCAAAACTTAAGATCTCCAAAAGTACATGTAGAGGCAGGAAAGGGAAAGGAGTCAAACCTTTAAGATAGGATACTGGGAGAATGTGTTGCTATGAGATGAACCAGCTTGCTCGTGTACCACTTAAGGCATACAAATGCACAGTTTTAATACGAGGGAGCCACACACAATCGGTCTGTAGTGCACACATGTCCTTCCACCTTCCACCTTCTTTGTATTCATTGTCATACTCTGAAATCCCAGCATTTGCTAAGCTTACTGTTTATTCTCATGTCCGCATCCAAGTTTCCTCACATTGCAGAAGAGAAAACCCATCAGACTGGGCAGCTTTGTTACATTCACTATCCTACACACAGGCATCAAGGGTGACGTCCAGTCTTCCACACTTTCTAGAAAGCTTTCTGTTCCTTTCTCAGAGAGGACCATCTCATACTTTATTCTGTTCCGGTACCTTCTTATCAAAATGCTTTTATTTGCAATCATTGAATTCCCATCAAAGACAGCTTTGTTTGTAAGAAATCCACTCTCTAACCTCATTTATTTCTTTCAAAACAGTCATGACAATAGTTCTTGGCTTGGCTTAATGTTTAAATTTTGTATTTCCTTCAACCCAAACATCAGTGCCATGAAAGCAAAGACGAGGTGCCTTACTCATCAGGTGGCACCTGGAACTAGGCATACAACAAGCACTTGTTAAATGAATTTATAAGAATGGATAAAACATGCATGCAACTCCAAGAAATTCAGGATAAAGTATTATTGTAAGATCTAGAACAGACCCTGGCATACTTTTTTGGTAAAGTGATAGGCAATCAATATTTTCATCTTTGCAGGCCATGTGGTCTCTGCCATAACTACTCCTCTCTGCCATGATAGCCAAGCAGCAGCCACATATAAGGCACATTGGACAAGACTGACTTCATTTGGACAACATGTATGGTTTGTGGACCTCTGGTCTAGAGGAAGAGACTTTGCAGACCTGTAAATCCTAGGCATACAATGTCACTTGTGGCTTCTCAAGAAACCATACACGCATACATTCATGTCTCTACGAACCACTGATTGGTGTCACATCAGAGTGCTTTAGAGTGTGGACACCAGAGCCATATTGCTCAGTTTATTCCTGATCTGCCCCTTGGGGTCTTTGTGACTGTGGACAAGTCACACCCCCTCTGCATTCCAGCCTCTCTATCACTAAGATGGGGATAACAGCATAGCATGAGGGCAAAGGAGCAGTAAGTGAGATAACCTTTGTACGCACTGAGAGAAGAGTTTGGCACAGGTTAAGTGCCAGATATGCTGTCAGTACATGTTGAGCCTTTTGCTGGCATCACCTTATTTCCTTCTCACAGAAGCCCAATGCTTCTGTGCACTATGAGCGACGCAACCTGTGTTTTAACTGGGGCTCAGAGAAGTTAGAGGTGATTTTTGTAGTAGCCGAGCCAATAAATAATAGTACGACAGCCAGATAAACGCACTAGGGATAAGAACCTCTGGAAAGGAAGTGTAATATTTTTCACTCACCCAATATCCATACAAAGTAAAGACCAACATGTATTAGCCTCGGCACTAGTGTGGAAACATGACTAAAAATTCTTTGGCATTTTTCCTATCAGGAGGCAAATCGCCTCACCTTCTCTTAGAGCTAGGTCATTTAGAAACTGCTTCAACTGACAGAGAACAATGAAAGAGACCTAAGGTGACTTTCAGCCTAGATCACGAAGGGCCACTCAGCATTTGTCTCACTTACCAAAGTACTTTCTCATGGAATGTTGTGTTGTCTATAAAAAGTCCAAGTACCATGAGGTTGCCATATAAGGAAGCCCAAGGTACATCAAGAGACCAGACATGGGTATTTAAGCCAGTGGTATCTTCAGAGCCTGGGCTTGGAGTAAGACACATGACTTAGAAGATTCCAGCCTCAAACAGAGAGTACTCACATCCCCTTAACTCTTCCCAGCGGAGACCCTAGACCTTACAGCAAACAGACAAGTTGTAGTACTCACCGTGATCTGTATTGATGAACCACAAACTTCATGAGCATGAGAAAATACTTGGTGTTTCATGTAAGTTTTAAGTTATTTTTTACTTTCATGTGTATGCATGCTTTGCCTGCATGTATGTAAGTGCACCGTGTGTGTGCAATGCCCATGGAGGCCATCAGATCTCCTGAAACTAGAGTTATTATTGATTGATAGCTACAGCACGGGTACTGGGAACCGAACCCAGGTCCTGTGGAAGAGCAGTCAGTGCTCTTAACCACTGAGTCATCTCTCTAGCCCCTAACAAACTTTTTAGATGATTTGTTAGCATAATTAAACAGACTAGCTTCTTCCCAGACCTTCCTAAGCTACAATTATAATCAAACTTCTCAACATGGTGATCCTTCGTCTCTTTGTGGCCTTGACTTATTTGCTACCCTAGAAATCATCTGAATCAACCAGCATTAGAAAAAGCTGCGATCTGAACCCAGGAAGTGCTGCTGAACTACATTTTCTACTGTGGGATCTTAAGCCAGCCACTCCATGTCTTTAGGCTCCTTTTCGAATTTGGGGAGCAGAGTTTGCTTGTCAGTGACAATCAAATGGCACTGTGGGTGCAAAACAAATGGAATCTCTACACTACTCCTTTGGCAAGATGTGGAGCAGAGTGTAGTTTTCCATCTCCCTTGAGTTCCAGTCTTGCAAAGGAGTGTATTTGCCAGACAAATCAATAGTGTTGATGCTGAGGCAAGCAGAGGATCAAGTGAGCGCCTCACCATACACTAGGGATATGTTTCAACCGTGTGTGTGGGGAGTGTGGGTGTGTAATTTAACAGTGGGCTAGCTTGGTGGTTTTTGAAACAACTCAAGTGTCTGACATGAAAGTGAGTGACAGCACTTGGAACTAGAGTCCTGAAAAAGTAAGTACATTGCAAATCATTCAATCGTGCTGTCAAGGGAATCATAGTCACCATATATATTTTCTTAAGTGTAGTTCTCCAGCAAACCTCTCATAAAATTCATGGCTGTGGCTGCCCTTTGCTATACCTGTACTTCCACAGCTTCTCCCTTCCCTTTCAAATATAACCCAGGCTCACAAGGTACGCGTGGCAAACTCAGCTGATGTCCTGTTCTTTCTTCCTCCTTCTAAAGAGTCTGGAAAACGGGTTCTCACCTGCCATCTTCCCAGACAGCCAGAGATGCCCCTTCCCATTGGGGATAAGAAGAAACCATTGGGAGAGGTCTTGGTAAAAATCTCTCTCTTGTAAAGGAACTCATGACATTGGCATGGTCTTTCCTGTTTACAATTTCCACTGCCTTGAATAATCACAATTTCAACAGCCATCTTGTAACCACGAAGGGAGCTCCCAGTTGGATCTCTTCTGATACATTTGGCACAATCACCTGTTGCTCCAGGAGGGAAAGTGGTTCTCTACCCAAGCTCAACACTGCAGTGTCATTTTCTATTGCATCTGAGGAGAATCCTAAAAGAAATCACATTTCGGGAAACAGTGGATACTACTGGTGGTTAAACTCTACTCTAAGGGAACAGGTGAGTTTTATGTTTCCTGACTCTCATCAGGTAGAAAACAGAAGGCTTTGGGTGTAAACTCAGAGCCCAGGTACCCTTCTTTCTCTCTGGAGAATTACCGGTATGACATCATAGATACACCCTGCCCTTCTCCCTGGAGCCTTGCCCTTCTGTCTTGGTCTCTGCCCCAATCTCTCTCTCTCTCTCTCTCTCTCTCTCTCTCTCTCTCTCTCTCCACCCCCCCACGCTATGGTGCCCTCCTACTCATCCTCCACACTGTCACCCTAGAGATTCCAGTGTCATGAAAGTCTGAGCCTCACTCCGCTGAGAACCATTCCAGGACTTGGCTCTGTCTCTCATTTCAGCATCTCCTCCAGCTAGTCTTCTCAGGCTCCTCAAACTCCCAGGTTCAGCCACACCAGAGTTTGGAATCCCTCTCCACTTTGATCACTTTGTGTGCCTCTTTGGTCACACAGATAGCACACTCATACAGCCCTCTAGATGCCATGCTCCTGGCGTGGACCCTGTACCCCTCTACCTAGTACTTGAAGAAACCAATTATATAAATTATATAAAACAAGTATCATTTTAATTAGGTGGTAAGTCAGCTGAGTACAAAGTCGGAGTGTATTTTGATCACTAGGGAAATTCCAATGCCTAGAGAAGGGCTCCTGGCATGGATAAAAAGAAAAAAAGGGAAGGGAATAAAGAGAGACGGGAGGAAAGGAAGGGGAAGGGAGGAAAGGAAGAAAAAGAAAGGTGGGGCTAGGGTGGCTCAGTGAGAAACATTTCCCTAGCATGGAGGAGGCCCTGGGTTCAGTTCCCAGCACGGTGTTTTAAAAAGAGAAGAAGGAAGCAAGACACTCTGATCAGCTAGTCATCCTGTGGTCGTGGAATGAACTTGTGCCCCAAGAAAATGAGATGGTTGGATACACAGCACCCGACCCGACAGATGAGATAAAATATGGTTTGATAGTCATAGGTACTCACAGTTCAGAGAACACTGTAGGCCACACTGGATCGAGATCACACCAAGGTCACTTGGGAGCAGAAACCAAGCAGGGACTTTGTGGGAATCAGGCTTCCCAAGAGTGAGGCTGCGTTTTCCTCACATGGGAGTGTGAAGCTGGCCTGCATGAATTATATGCAATCTGGTAGAGAAGGGAAACAGTTGAGAGTGAGGCCCTGATAGGTCGCAGCTGATGAAGTTTCTGGAAGACATAGCCAGGTGTGGAAACTTTCCCTCTGGGAGTGGGGGTGGGAAGCCTATCTGGAAGTTACAGGGAACTCAGAGCTCACACCTTAGCCTTGGAGGCTTGTAGGGCTCAGCAATGCAGCTCTCGAAAATTTTAAATCTTACCATTACAAAGGAGGGAGAGAAAAAGGAAGGAGAGAGAGGGAAGGAGAGGGAGGAAGGAAGGGAGGGGGGGGGTTGTATCTATATCTTGACCTTATTCTATCCAGTGATTGCCTTGGGAGACAGCATCAAGCTCAGAAGTTAGACCAGGAACCACTGATTAGTTGACCCCACCTCCACTCACAGCCATCCTCTCCCCAACTGCTTTCCACCCAGGTATGCATATGCATCATAATACCGGCCAGTAGTACATAAGCAGAATTCTGGTCTGGGATTGGGGAGAAGCTTTCACAAACACCCTTTTCTCCTTATTCACAGCCCCCTACCTTGTTGTTCCCCCCAAACCCACCCCCTGCCATGTTGATGGTGACTTGATGGCTAGAAATGCAGCAGTCACTGCTCTGTGCTAAGTCTCTTGCAAACTCTAAACCTCCTGACAGCCCAAGGTAAGTTCATAATTATTATACCTGTTTGGCAGAGTAGAAATAGAAGTTCAGAGATACGAAGGACCTCACTCAAGACTTGAACTCAGAATTTGAACTAGATTCATCTGATGCCAAAACTTTTTACCAGATCCCAGATCATTGATGTTTAGTAGCTAAGATATGGTAGCTGCCCCATCAGTCATTACTGGATGCATGAATGGAGCAGTGGCATCAGAATGGGAAAACTTATGCATTGTGTAACGTGGCTTAGATGCCCACTATAAAGGAGAAATCAAACAGTGGGAACAATGATGATAACAGAGTGACCGAGTTAGTGATAGTCACCGAGTGCCAACTCAGCACTCAGTGACGTGCTAAGCACTGTAATGTTTCAAGACAGTCTTTTTGAAGTCAGCAGAAAATACCAAGCACTGGATGTTCTGACTGGACCCTAGGAAGGCAAATTGTCCGCAACTATCTAGAGCCCAAATGCAGGAGGATGGGAATGACTTCAGACTACCATCTACTTGCCCTCTATAGTGAAGAACAATCACTCCTAAGTTAGATTTCTCCAGCCTTTGACATTACCAATGGGCTCAGGACACAATGGGAATCCATAACTCCCTTCCCAACTCTCAAAAAACCTCCATCATGGACTCTCATACAGCATGAGCAATTTACAGTAGAATGAATTTGTTTTATTTTGGTTCGCTCTGGGCCGTGTGGCGCCTGCCCACCTCACTCTTGTTTTATTTACTCCTCAGCAGTTCTCAAGTTTGTGGCTGTTCCTTTTGCTCTCCTTTCAGTAAGGTCATTCTAAGGACAGATATTGCGATGGATGAGATAAGTTGTGAACAAGCACCAGCCAGGTGTGTGTTGGTAATTCTCTTCTTTGGGGCTCTCTGAAATTCGACCCATAAAGAAAAACATCACATGCTCAAGATTTAGAGCCCAAATTCTGATTCTGAGGTTGGTGTCTTACAGATGAATATCCCCTAGCCAGGCACAACCGAGCAGTTACCGAGCGAGATAAGGTGATTCAGAGTCAGACCTCGGTGAGCCGTAACTCACCAGGGGTGGGGGGGAGACGTTTTTGTAACCACTAAAATGTGCAAGGCCAGCCTCGGCTCTATATATTGCTGTTTCCCACAATGGCTGTTTCTGGGACAATCCATCTCCTTCACCATGGGGTGCTTAGGGCATTGAAAATTAGTCAGTTTGTTATACTGGTCTTGTTAACAATTGTGGCAGAACATTAATACCAGATAATAGTAATCACACTGGTGTTAAATATTTGCAGCATGAGGGCAATAGCTCTGCAACTGCACCTAGTACATCTGATTGGTAGCGATGGTACTGAGGGAACCAGGAGAGATGGACTCCCCAGCCTCCTTCAGGCAGCACCAACACTGCAGTGCTTCATTTCTCCGTGAATACAATTAGGATTAACTTCTAATTATCTCTGGCACATGCTCTTTAGTGCTAGAGGCTTCAAGTCACAATGGTCAAAGGGTAATAATACATCATAACAGGTTACAACAGCCCCAAGGATTTCTTGATGGGCATAAAAACAGTTTTCCCTTCAACTGATTGACACCATGGCAGCTGGAAAGCGATGGCCAAGCTTCCAGCTGTCCATTAAAAGATCTTAAATCAAGAAAGATGTGCCTTTGGTGATTAGCTTCCACATTTGGGGGCTGAGACCAGCTGGACTGTGGATGGCGTTCTAGGGACTACAGTACCTTGGGGATGATATGACAACCTTTTAGTAGAATCTCTTGAGATAAAGAGCTTGAGAAATTGATTTCCAAAGTTTCCAATGTCTGCCTCCTTACAAGGACCTGAATTGGAAAACGAAGGTTTGAGGTGAAACTACAGGGCCTAGAATGAGGAAACCTGCTAATGAGAAGTGTTTGTCTCTGCCTCATGGAAGATAGATAGGGAAATGTATTAACCTTCAAAAATTAGTCCATCCAGTTCAACCATTCATTGGGAGAAGAAAACACATGTTGGGTCTAATGAACTAGAACATACTTCACCCCCTGTTCTAAAGCCCTGTGTTCATGAAGAAAAGTTGTCCTTGACTTTCTGTGACTCATCTCTCATCTCCCTTACACCTGCCGCTTACACATTACACTTCGGTTTGAATAAAGCGTCTTCAAATTCATGCTTATTCTCTTCAGTGCTGGAAGTTTGGGAAGCCAGAAAAGAAAAAGAAAAACCCCCACAAATTACCTAGCTGCTGTCTCCTGAGAAACTCCTGGAGGGAAGAGACCTGGACTCTCCCAGGCTCTAGGACAGTGAGCAAACAGGACACTTTATTATTAAGTCAAGGTGACTCTATAGCACTGTAAAGGCCAACCACCTTGTTCTCTTTCAAAAATTAAACTCAGGCATCTCTGTTCAATGTGTGTGATGAGTTAGTAGCTCTTAATTTTTTTCTTTCACGTTCCCCACCGAACTAAATTTAAATTTATTGCAGAGGACCTGCTATGAATGCCAGAAACAGGAAAACAAAGATTCTGCAATTCGTGTTAGAATAGTATAGACTACATATACTAAATAGCAAACCCGTAGCACCAGCGTGCTTAGAAACTGTACTCACTTTGTGGAAGTACGGGAGGAGGAAATGATACTGTCTCTAGGAAGGGAGAAATGATCCACAACGTTATAAAGGCTTTTCAGAGTTACCTGTGTTTCCTTTGAGTTTGAAACATGCAATTGATTCTGTACAGTGGAAAACATGAGGCACTGGGTGGGGAAAAGCCAGTACCGATACCACATGCCTAAGATAGTGGTACCATGTGATTACCATCCAGCAGGCCTGCTCATCGAGGTAGAAAGGACACAGTGGTTTAATCTTCCAGATATATTCATTTTCTCAGTGAGCCTTTAAGAAACTCCTCTTCTAAGAGTCTGGAGACATGGCTTAGCAGTTAGGAGAGCACATTGCTCTTGAAGTTCAGTTCCCAGCAACTATGTTGGACAGCTCATAACTGCCCATAACTCCAGTTTTAGGGTATCTGATACCTCTGGCCACTACAGGCAACTGTACTCTCAGATAGATAGATAGGTGATAGATAGATAGATAGATAGATAGATAGATAGATAGATAGATAGATGATAGATAGATAGATAGATAAAGGCACACACATAGATACACAGACACACAGAAACAGACACACAATTAAAATAATAAAAATAAATGTAAAAACATATGCAATGAACCCCATGTTGTTGTCACAAAGATAAGGGCACAGCAGTTGTCTTCTCCCCGTTTCCTTCCTGCCCCCGCACCTGTGAAATGGACACTACTTAAGGAACTCAATCTGTACACATATATTCTGGACCTCTGATTTTTCAGTAGCAGCAAAATTCTTATGGCTGGCACATGACAGTTGGTCAAATATATTTTTATAACATCAGTGCTGATGAGTCTTAGAGATGTGGGTAAAAGAGAAGAAAGAGAAGAAAAATCATAGGAAGGCAGCACAAGAAAGCCTGTTTGAACAGCATGACCTGCGGGAATGAAGTCCTGTTGTAAGTATACTAGGAAGACAATGTAATCATATTGATGTTTTGAGAATAGAACATTGCTAGTGGACAGTCAGAGGATGGCCAGACATAGGAGGACAGGAGATTAGTTAGGAGGATAAGGTATGCAGTGTGATGTGTTGAAGGACTTAGCTGTGAGAATAGATGGTATGAATCAAAAGGAGAATGATGAACTGAGAACTGACTGGTGGGAGACGAGCCCACAGAGGGAAAATGCCATGACCTACACTTAGGTTCTGTCTTAAGCAGAGTCATTAAAGTGGTGCTGTTACTACCATGGAAAATCCAGGAAGACGAATAGATTGGGGACTTAATACAGGGATTTTTCGGAACGTGGGATATGAGGTGTTGTGTGGTATTAAGGAGGACTGTGAAAATGTTGTCAGAGGGGCTGGAACCACAGCTAGGTTGATATACTACCTGCTGTCTGAGCAAGGACTCATGTTAGATACCTATGACACATAAAAAGCTGCATGTGCCTGTAATCCTAGCACCGGAAAGGCAGAGACAACAGGATTCCTGGAGCTTGCTGACCATGCAGTCCACATGAACTGGTGAGGTCCAGGTTCAGTTAAAGATTGTCTCAAAAACTGAACTCTGGTCTCCACACATGTGTATGCATGTGCACATTCACACATACCTATACACACACACACACACACACACATGCACACACACACACAAACACACCAAGTACACACATAGTCATGCACACAAATAATTTTTAAAGTGTTTTCAGAGATGAGGACAAATATATAACAATTAAGGAACCGCTAGGTTTGAAGAAAAGATAAAGGAAGAAGAGCCATAGAGGAAAAAGACCAGAGAGAAAGGAGAAATTGAGAGAAGGGAACTTACACTTATCAAGTATCTATTTTAAATCAAGCACTTCTGGGAATCTCACTCATGGTTATGGCATTTAGGCTTCATAGTAAGCCTAAAATAATTTTATCCCACATTGTATATGTGATTGTGAGATTCTGAAATAACAGTTGACATTTCCCTGTAATTTCTTTGTACCCACTGGCCTGTTCCCATGTGGCATCCATTGACTTGTAGAACAGATGTTGCAAGAAAATGCCTTTTGATTTTAAAGAGCTTAGACTTTTAATTTCCCAAAATAAATAGCATTAGGAAATTTAAGAACAAAGAAGTTTGCGCCTCTGGTTCTCAAAGCTCGAGGAGGAAGGAAGGGCTGGGAGAGAAATGACACAATGATGTGTCCCGTGTGATGGGCCACAAGCAGCTCAATAGGGCCTCATGTCCTAGCAGTATGCCAAAGGAGGGGGGTTTACGTGGAAGGAGGGTGGAGGATGGAGGTGAGGAAGATCTTCATGGTCCCACCAAGCTGTTTACAGCCCTATGAAACCAGGAGCAGCTGGCTGACTTCTGGTCCAACTGTGAAATGCATGGGCCTAGCTCAGACAGGGGCAAGGCAGGGAGGCTTGAGCTCAGGAATGAGGGATGGCTCAGAGGCACATGTATGAACTGACAATAGAAGACCAGATGAGGGTGGACATCTCAGCAGATAATATGTGGATTGATTCTGACTTACCAGGATCAGAAATCCTTAACTAAAACCTCAGACAGTACACATGCCTGAGAGCAAAGAAAGAGACATGGACTACAGGAGGGATACCTTGAAGAGATCAAGGTTAGGCTAGGGATTCAGCTTAGTAATGGAGTGCCTGCCTAATATGAGTGAGGCCCTGAGTTCAAGCTCCAGCATGAATAGACAAGATCAATGTTGAGTTTTTGCCTGGCACTGGGATAGGCTTCGAACAATGGAGGAAAATAAAATAAGTTATAGTCATCACATCGCTAAATTTGGGATCAAGTTTGCACCTGTAATAATTAGTAAAACTGCATGTCAGAGAGAGATGGCAGGGAGCACAGTTGAGGCAACCAGGCAGGGATGGAGGTTACTGAGGCAGCTAAGGTCTCCTGGTTCCATTTGGATTATACATTCTCACTCTCTAAACTCAAGTAGAATGTGGCCATTGTCTTTTCTGTACACCAAGACTAATGCCTAGGCTGTCCTGCTCCCATTTCCCCCCAGTGCTAAGATGATAGGCCATTCCTTAGTCAGTCAAGCACCTGACTCAGGCCTCATCTGTCCACCTCCCTTGTCTCTGACCTACTCTTTCAAGATGCTGGCAGGCAAGTCATTACTTAGGACAGTTAGGAATGGAGACAGTCGTGGTTTTGTACAAGAAACTAATCTAAAAGAGTCCATATTTTACAATATTTTTTTGTCATTGCCAAGTAGAAAATATTAACTAAAATGAAAAGGGAATTACTGAGGATGTTTAAAAACATGTCCTATATTCCAGGAATTTGATAGACATGTTACTGAAAGTGTGACCCAGCAACCAATATCATTAATGTCACCTGAAAGCTTATTACGAATTATTGTCTATACAGGATGGAGAGATGGTTCAGCAGTTAAGAGTACTGGCTGCTCTTCAAGAGAACCCAGGTTTGCTTCCCAGCACCCATATGGAGGCTAACAACCATCCATAACTCCAGTTCTAGGGGATCTGATGCCCTCTTCTGACCTCCGTGGGCTTTGCACAACATGGGTGCACTTACAACATGCTCATACACATAAAATGAAAATAAAAATATTTTTTAAAAAACAAATTATTGTCTATAATTTCATAGATTCCTCCCTAGACCTATAGATAGAAAATTATTGAAATAGAGCCCAGAAATAAATTCCCCTACTGTTAAATTTGGTGAAGTGTTTTTGTTATCAGAGTTATCAACAGTGATTGGCCAGGGATGAGGAAATAGATTGATATGGTTCTAGGTGGAGCTGGAAATCGTAGCATGTAAAGTGGCCATCATCACAGTTGTGAGGGCCCCAATACAAGCCCTCGGTAGCAATCTTGGAGATGGATTGGAGGAGAAGGGAGAGGTGTATTAACTGAGGAAGTGTGATGTTAACACGTAAGCAAAGTTAAAAAAGGTGAAACTCAGGTGTCCAAAATGGCTGCTGAGCCAACACAGGCATGCTGACCACATAGGCAAACTGGAGATGATCAGCAGGGCTGGGGAATGGACCAAGGAGGCGTGGTCAAAGATAAGGGACTGGAGGATGCAATGACTATGAAGAGCCTGTTTCTCCCAGTAAATGAAGGGAGCGGTGAAAGTCAGGATGGCAGAATCCAGGTAGATTCCTGAAGTGGATGAAGGCAACAAGGCAACCCATAGAAACCTCTTCCTGTCTGTCTCACAACTGAGTCCATGTTTTTCTGTCTGTTTGTTCTATATCACATAAGAGCTCTGGCCACTCCCAATGTAGAGCCAAATCACCAAGGAAACCGGAGGAATAATCAAGTTTTAATTGCTTTTATCCCTCTACATCCTGTCTCACATTCTGCTTTTCCCTGAAGGTGAATAAATCTGGCATCTAGTCTCAGCTCCCCACTTGTGAATTAAAATGGAGTATCAGGACACGCACACAAACCGTGCTTCTCTGTGTGGTTTTTTTTTTTTTTTTTTTTTTTTCTGCCTAGCTAGAGAAATCATTGACTTCTGTGTGTTGCATTAGGCCACTGTCATTAACAACAGTCGTGTCATTTTGATGTGTTCTGTGAAGCAGTGGGCTCTTTGAAGTTGAAAGATAGAACAGACATGGATAAATAGTATGCCAAGCAGGCTGCCATTGCACCCTTACTGCAAGCAATTATTTCTCAGAGTGACACATCTGATAAAAAGTCAGCCACCTTCCTCTAGGAAGTGTCTAAGCAGCTACAACTAGGGACTTCTATTTGATATTCTCTTCCTTCTCTAAATGGGCAGAGGTCTCGGTCTCCTATCTCTCTCTCTCTCTCTCTCTCTCTCCTCTCTCTTTCTCTCTCTCTCCCCCCTCTTTCTCTCTCTCTCCTCTCTCTTTCTCTCTCTCTTTCTCTCTCTCTCCCCTCTCTTTCTTTCTCTCTCTCCTCGCTCTCTTTCTCTCCTCTCCTCTCTCTTTCTCTCTCGCTCTCTATTTTTCTCTCCTCTCTCTTTCTCTCTCTCTTTCTCTCCTCTCTCTCCTCTCTTTCTCTTTCTCTCTCTATTTCTCTCTCCTCTCTTTCTCTCTCCTCTCTCTTTCTCTCTTTCTCTCTCTCCTCTCTCTCTTTCTCTCCTCTCTCTTTCTCTCTCTCTCCTCTCTCTTTCACTCTCTCTAGTTCTCTTTCTTCTCTCTCCTCTCTCTTTCTCTCCTCTCTCTCTCCTCTCTCTCTCTCTCTCTCTCTCTCTCTCTCTCTCTCTCTCTCACCTTCTGTGATATCCTTTGTGGCTGTCTCCAGTCATGTGAGTGAAATTGAGATCCTAGCTTTACAGGAGCAGTGCAGACTGTTTCCTGGGATGGCCTATGGACCAGCAGTTATTTCCTTGACCCTTTCCAGATTTGGTTTGGCTGAAGCCTTCCTCAGCCCGTCATCATTCTTTACAGTTTTCCTTTTTCTGGTGTTGAGAATGGACATGTGATATCTGAGAAACTGAAGAGTTGCATCCAGAGAGGACTTAACATTAGATGAGCTTTCACTGTTCTCTATCTACACGGCTGTGTGTGCGGACAGTGCTTTAAGTACAGTGACTGGTATTCACTCTTTCAGTCTCTGTCGGGGTGACCCCAGATACCATCATTTATCTTGTCTTTGTTTTTTGTTTTTTTCAAACAGGCCAAGTGAAGAACAGAAGTAAATCAGGGAATACATAGCTAATGTTTTTGCAGAACAGGATTGAAACCCAGGGAGCTTGCCTTCCTGGCTTTGGGTTGTGGGTCCAGACATCACTATTAGAAGCCAGAATTGGACCATTATTAACTTCTGGCTAGAAAATCACACATGGGAAGGACTAGATGCACACATTAATGGGAAGCTTGACTCGGTGCTAGATATGCAATAATGCCCCTCTCTAAATGAGGTGCTCACGGGCAACAGGGCACAGGGAGTGACCAGTGGCATAGTGTGAAGTGGGTTTGGAAACCATGATCCTATATCAAGAATTGTGCAGAGAGTTACTAACAGAAATTCTCTGGCATTGGATATCAAAGAATGGTCCTGCAGCCACAACACAAGACCAGTTCATTCCTTAGGCAAACATTTTCTGAAATCCTTACATCTCTGACTCCAAAGATGTTAGCAAGGAAACTACTTGTAGTAGAGATACATATTCATATGAAAAATGTTCCCCCAAAACATATTATGTAAAGAAACTTGCTGCTGTTAACATGGTGCCAGGACCTTAAAATGTAGCTTATGCTTGATCTTGTGACATGACTTTATGGTGATGGTGACCACACCTGAGGCTGGAAACTGTTATCTAGAAATGGAGGAGGTGTGCCCCTGACCTCCTCTCACCATGAATATGGTGGAACATGGTTACCTCATGACCATATTCTCCCTTTTTTCATGTCATCTCCTAGTTGGGAATTGGGCTTTGCTAAAGATATTACCAATTGTAATGGGTTATCTTGGTCATCAACTTGATTGAATTGGGAAATACTTAAGAGATTAGTAAAGCATGCCTTTGCATGAGTTTGTGAGGATGTTTCCAGAGACAATACACCAAACAGGGAGATCTTCCCTGAATGTGACACAGGGTCTCCCTGTATCCCTAGCTGGACTGGAACTCTCTATGTAGACCAGGCTGGCCTGGAACTCATAGAGATCCCACATCAAGATCTAGGAATGGGCATTTGATCCAAACCAGGACAAGGAGTAAATCTTTACAACAATTGTGAATGGGGTGTTGATCTGCTGTTCTTAACCACCTTTCCCATCACAGGAGAAAAGCCTGCCCAAGAATGGAATCAGGGCTGGAGAGATGGCTCAGTGGCTAAAAGCACCAGCTGCTCTTCCAGAGGACCCAAGTTCAGTTCCCAGTACCCATATGGCAGCTCACAACCATCTATAATTCTAGTTCCATAGGATCCAATGCTCTTTTCTGGCCTCTGCAGGCACAACAGGACACAGGCACACCTACATACTTACGGGCAAAACACTCACACACATAAAATAAAACTAAAAATTCTGCCAGGTGTGATGGCACACGCCTTTAGTCCCAGCACTTGGGAAGCAGAGGCAGGCGGATCTCTGTAACATCAAGACCAGCTTGGTCTATATAACAAGTTTTATGGCAGCTGGGGCTATAGAGAGACCCCATCTCCAAAAGAAAAAAAAATAGAATCAATGCACATTGAAACCAAGTCCGAGTCCTTACACCATGGAGTTCTTGACTAGCGCTGCTTGAAGCTGTCACCCTGGACGTTCTGTCTTAGAAACAAATAATTCACTCCCTTTGTTTGATACTTATCATTACCACTTAAAAACCAACCATTTAAAAATATAAAACTATTCTTAGGTCTGGGGAGATACCTTAGTCATCAAAATGCTTCAAAGATCTGTTTTTGATCCCCAGAATCCATGTTAAAAAAATAAAATAAAATAAGCTGGGCATGGTGGTGCATGACTTCAATCCCTGTGCTCTGGAGGCAGAGGCAGGCGGATCTCTATGAGTTCAAGGCCATCCTGGTCTACACAGTGAGTTCCGTGCCAACTGGGGCTACAGGGAGACTCTGTCTCAAAAAGATGAAAATAAATTAATTAAATTAAATTATTAAATTAAATTAAAGAAAAACTAAATTAAAGAACCCGGTCATGGTAGAGCACACTGAGGAGGTGGAGACAGGCAGATTCCTGGGGTTCACTCCAGATGAGGGAGAAAACCCATGTCAAGAAATACAGTGGATGACACCTAAGTCATGACACCCTAAGTTGTCCTCTGATCCCCATATGCATGTACACATGAGTATATCCATCTATACACACATACACATGCACACACCTGCACACACACTCACATGAGCACACAAACAAAACCCTATTGTTAGCCTCCTGGCATCTACCTCCTGCCACGAAGTCTGCTTGAATTTGGTATGAAAAGACTAGAAGGCTACCTCAAGCTTACTTTCTGTTTATTTTGGATGAAAATGTTTCTGGGCTTGGTGGCATACCTTTAGTCCCAGCACTCAGGAGGCAGAGGCAAGTGGATCTCTGTGAGATTAAAGCCAGTCTGGTCTGCATAGCAAGTTCCCAGCTATCTAGGGCTACAGAGAGACATTATCTTTAAAAAAAGAAGAAACAAAGAATTATTTCATCTCCATCCTGTGAGAGTCAGTGCACACACCTGCACACCATGGAGTTGCCTGGAACTATCTAGACTGGGCATGCCTGCCTCTTTTTGACCCCATTTTCTACAGTACCTTTATTTTATTCTTCCTTCATATCTCCATTTTAAAATTGTGAAATTTCATACATATAGAGCTATAAATATATTAAAATACATACTCATATAATATGTAAATACAAAAAGTATCACCTTACATCAATATGTTTGAAGCCCATTTTCTTTTTTTAATATGTTATTTATTATTTTATGTGTATGATTGTATTGCCTGCACATATGTAAGTGCACCTGTGTCATGTAATGCCCTCAGAGGTCAGAAGAGGGTGTCTGATTCCCCTGGAACTAGAGTTACGGATGGTTGTTAGCCACCTTGTGGGAGCTGGGACTTGAACCCAGGTCCTCTGCAAGAGAAGCCAGTGCTCTTAAATGCTGAGCCATCTCTCCAGTGGAAGCCCATTTTCTACCTTCCCCAAATACATTTTCTGTTTGTCAGACAGGTACTCACTATGATAATCTGGTCGCTCTCATTCCTTTTGCATGTCATCACAATGTTACAGCACCCTCAGTGATCCGCACACACGTGAGACGAGCATTGTCAAATATATTTAAGGCTTAACATAAAATATATGGCTTCTTCTAAAATTTTCTCTCCCCCCCCAACCTCAACTTGTGCTGTGAGAATCATCAAAGTTGATTTATGTAGCTATAGTTCATTAACTTTCATTGCTCTATTGAAATGTACTTGATGGATATAGCACAATCTGTCTATTCCCCTGTTGATGGACACTGAAGTTGCTTCCACTTTTTGGCACACAGAAAATATGTCCTGCTCTGAAAATATTTTGCCTGCTTCCCAGGCACTCCTGTAAGAGAGCGTCTGCATGCAACACAGACACAGAGACAGAACAGGTTGGGTTTTACATTATGCACATCTTTACATACATTACAGACTGCAATTTCTGTCTCAGAAGTGAATTCATTTCTCCTTCTTCCTAAAGGTTTCTGAAAGCTACATGCTCCAAATCCTCGCTAAGAGTTGTCCAAAACCTGAAGATTTTTAAGGGAAACAATTCAAATTTAAGCATCAGGAAATAGAAGTACGGACTGGATAGATGGCTCTGCAGTTAAGAACTTGTACTGTTCTCACAGAGGACCCACGTTCGGTTCCCATCACCCATGTTGGGTGGCTCACAACTGCATGTAACTTCAGTTCCAACACCCTCTTCTGGCCTTCAGAACTCACCAAAAGGACACAAACACAAGTGTACACACACACACACACACACACACACACACACACACACGAAATATTGAAGCTTGAGAGATGGCTCAGTGGTTAAGAGCACTTGCAAAGGAGCAGGTTGAGTTCCTAGAACCCACATGGTGGCAAACAACTGTCTAACTCCAGTTCCAGAGGATCTAACACCCTCTTCTGGCCTCTGAGGGCACTGCATGCATGTGGTGCCCTTACATTCAGGCAAAACACTGATACACATGAAATAAAAATAAATCAAAAATTTAAAATAATTTTTTAAAAGAATATAGTATCGTGGCCCCTCTGCTATCAACACTCAGTGCCAGGAGCAATCACCCCACAGTAATGTTGCTTCATTTGCGTGCATCTGTTTCCCCATATCATGTGTCACTTCTAAGAAAAATACAGGTGTGAGTACTATTGTCACTTAATCTGCAAATATTTTATTGTATCCTAGCTACGGAGCTTTTCTGCATGCTTTCCTTTTTAATGATATTTTTATTTATTGAGAGTTTTATAGCTATATATAACACATTTTGATCATATTCACCTCCTCTCCCCACTTCACTCTTCCTAGACTCCCTCATAGCCTCCTCCCAAGTTCATGTCCTTTATTTTAACTCACTGAGTCAGATGATGTTCATGGATGTGGGGCTATCCACTGGAGAATGGGGCACTTACTAGAAGCCACACCCCTGAAGAAAAATGGCTCTCCTTCCTCCCCCACAGTAGCAATGATACTAATAGCTCCTCAATAGCTCCTCAGTGAGGAAGGCTTCACCCCTAACTGTGCTGGAAGGCTGACTGGCTTGGTCCTGTGCAGGTCTTATGCAGGCAACCACAGCTGTTGTGAGTTCATGAGTGCAATGGCCATGTCATGTTCAGAGGACACTGATTTGTAGCTCTTACAAACTTTCCACCATCTCTTCCTCAATGTTCCCTGAACTTTGGAGGAGGAGGTGATATGGTGATCCACTTAGGGATGAGGTAAAAGGAAAGTTTCTTAAATGACCACAATGCCATTACTAAACTTAAAACAATAAAATCTTCATGGCACATATCCAACAGTGACCATTATCACCATCAACATTTTATTGTTATTATTATTGTTTGGAGACAGGATCTCATTGTGTAGCCCAAGCTGGCCTCAGACTTGAATCTGCTGCCTCAGTTTCTCCAGTGCTGAGTTTATAGGTGTGCCCCACCATGCCTAGTATAGGCATGTTTGGGCTCATATTTTTGCCAGTATCAAATAAGATCCAAATATTATAACTGGTGATTATGTTGTATATCTTTTTTATTTAATAACCACATGATTAGAAGAAGCATTTCATTACAGCTTTAATGTATTCAATAACAACTTCCAGAGCAAGGATACATCTCTTTCAATATGGCTGTAAACTTTCAGGTTCACAGTTGAATTAATACAGTTATACAATGTTGAAATCAGTATAAACCCTGTAAGACATAAAATTGAATGGGTTTTTAACCTTTAAAAAAGATCTCCATTTCATTTTAAAATAGGCTGTTTCATACAGATAGACTCATTTTTAATGCTACTAACACTTAGATGTTTACACATGCATCTCTAATCTCTATGTATCTGATTATTATTAGTCACAGTCGGTTACACTCAGATCCTTGGCACCTGAGTATGGATATGAAGTCATCAGGTAGATTTCAGTGGTAATGTTTATCACCTCTTACTAATTAACATGAAGTAAATTTTTATGTTTCCTCCTCAAATATGTCATTTTTTAATTTGTTGTTTTTTTTCTGTGTGTATATCATACAGAACATCCCAAACAATCTTATTCATCTATATACCTACCCCCCCCAAAAAATCCTAAGATTCATATGGAAGCACAAAAGACCTCGGATAGCCAAAGCAACCCTGAGCACAAAGAGCAATGCTGAGGGGATTACTATACCAGATATTAAACGGTAGTACAGAGCTGTAGTCATAAAAACAACATGGTACTGACACAAAAATAGGCCCATAGATCAATGGAACAAAATTGAAGACCCAAATATGAGTAATTGCAAATTTAGCCACCTGATATTTGACAAAGGGGCCAAGAACATTCACTGGAGGAAAGACAGCATGTTCAGCAAATGGTGCTGGCAAAACTGGATCTCCACCTGCAGAAGAATGAAACTAAACCCCTATCTTTCACCTTGCACAAAAGTCAACTCCAAATAGATCAAAGACCTCAATGTGAAGCCTGAAAGTCTGAAACTGTTAGAACATTGGCAATAACCTACAAGATATAGATGTAGGACAGGATTTTCTAAACTGGACATGAATTGCCCAGGAAACAAGGTCAAGAATCAACAAATGGGACCTCATTAAACTAAAAAGCTTCTGTACATCAAAAGAAGCAACCAAGGAAGTGAAGAGAAAACCCACAGAATATTCTCCCCCTTTTTTCTCCTTCAACTTGATAAAAAAATCAAAAGTTTTATCCTACAGAATTTCCCACATACTAACTTTTGCTAACTGCATCTCCATTATATTATAATCTACATCCCTATAAACTGCTAGTTGGATCTACAAAATAAATGATATATGCTGTGTTTTTCCATCATAATGTCTGATTCTCTGGCTCCTTATGTTTCTGACAGTTGCTGCTCAGTTTTTGACTTCATAATTCATGTGCTGCTACAAAATGCTGCACTCTAGTTCTCAGTCCCCATCTTAATTGAGTAGCTGGAATATTCTATAAAAAGAATCTTTCCCTTCCTCTACCTAGAGGTAGTATGCACATCACAAAGATGATTCCTTCTGTTTATGTACAAGCTCTTGAAAAACTGACTCGAGTAACAATCATCTACCAACGATGACTAATACATTGATTCTTGTACTATTTTTAATTCATATTAAAATATTTATAAAACATTATGAATTTAAATGCATTCTATGAGTTTCAATCCATTTTGCTTTTTTGATGTTTGTTTCTCAGCTTTGGCTTTACGGAGCCTTCTGGCATTAGATCCCTAGTCCCTTCAGGATCTGTGACGCTGTCCTTGGTACCCGTTTTGACAGAACGTTGCCTCTTCATCCTACATTTCTCTTGCTCAGACTGGAAGTCATCTACTTCACCAAGAAGCCCTGATTTCTTTCAGTGAAAAAGATCATATGGAGCCTATACTTTGGGCACTGAAGGTTACTTGTAAAACACTGTAATTCTGCTAATCTGATAAGTGTCTAATAGGACCTCACTGAGGTTTTAATTTTCTTACCTGGATAATTAACAGGCACAGTGTTTGCAGGGATATCACAGCTATGTTGGTTTCTGCTCCCACAGATGGTCTCTTTTCACCTATAGTCTTAATTTTCTTCCGTTATAACTTTTTGGCTTTCTAATTCCTTGGGGAAGGTAACATGCCTACTCTTTGTTGTTGTTTTCCTAAGATCCTCCTAAGGACATTTTACTGTTCCTATAATCTCTTTTAATCAAGAGAATTTCTTAACATATACATTGAAATGCGTTTTTATTTTTTAGCATGGCTTTTACTTCTTTATCCATTTTGCTAAAGAATTTCCCAGTGGCTGGAGTGTGGCTTCATAAGTACCCTGGATTCAATCCTTATAGCAAGAAGAAGGAAGAATGGAAGGAAAGGAAGAAGGAGGGAAGGAGGGGGCAGTGAGGAAGGGAGGGAAGAAGAAAGGGAGGGAGGGATGGGGAGAGAGGGAGAGAAAGAAGGAGAGGAAGGGAGGGAGAGAGGGAGAGAAAGGAGGAAGGGAGGGAGAGAAGACAGGAGAAGGGAGGGGAATCAAAAAGGAGGAAGAGAGGGGAGGAGAGGGGAGGGGAGGGGAGGGGAGGGAAGGGGTGGGAATAAGAGCCTCCCAGAGAAGTCAGTATCTAGAATGTTAGTGGGAAGAACTCTACAGTTGCTCTCCCAATTGAAATAACTACAGTTTGTAAAATCAAATTTTTAAGCAGCTAATTTAAGCTCTCTGGAGGCTCTCTTAAGGGCAGATAGCAAACAAAGAAACATTCATTCAAGAAAATCTTTTAAATCTTATGAGCCCAGTGAGTCCGAGGCACTTAATGAAGCCTGCCCTCCCTCTTCTTCCCCAGTTCAGCCCCATGGAGTCACCTCTCTGACTGGATTGGGGCAATAAAATGGGACTCACTCTACATCCAGCCAGTCAAGGGTTACTCTATGACTTTGGAAAGACACATCACCAGCATTTCTTATTCTCTTTTAGCTCCATGATACAGAGGGTAAATTTCAAGAGATGGTGGGCAAGAGGTGGGTCCCTACTTACTCTTTATAAAGTCATGTAGAGTGGGTAAAAAATATGAGATCCTGATTGCCTTTGCCTGAACAGAAAGTTTCAGTACCCAAGAAGGCAGGAAAAGACTGATGACCCCACCAGTATGCTGCTTGTGAATCAGAGAGGCCATTCAAGCTTGGCAGACCATAGCCCCACCCCCAGTTCTGTATCAAGGACCTAAAATTTTTGCTTAGGACAAGAAGGAAGCCACAGGCACAGAGAGCTCCCGAGTTCTCTTCATGGAACAAACTCTATTTAGGACAGAATGTAGTAAATTACTAGGCTAAGAGCTCTTAAAGATGGTGTAGATTTTGATTATAAACAATTGAAAAGAAGCTGATACTTTCATAGAATCTTAAGTTCAACAATAGCCAATCTAATTACTAAAACTAATCAAGTAAGAGAGCTGCCAAGTACCTTCCTGGACTCAAACCCAGTGACTTGCTTTAAAACTACCCTGCATGAAGACTCTTAACTTAATAGGCTGAGCGTCTGAAACAATTTATGGGAGCATTCTCAAGAAAAATGATAGAGCAATCAGCCTTCAATTGCTGGTGCCTAGCAGCTTGGTGTGATATCAAGAACGGCAGGTAGTTCAACAGAAATCTGTAAAAAGCCCTTGGAAAACCATCATAATCCCAAAACAATTATCCCATGGCCCAGGCTGAACCCTCTAAGGAGTGAATTCCAGGGCTTCAGAGTGCAAGGAGAGAAAGGATTCACTAAAATAGTCCTGGGAAGGAGTAAACTAATCAAACAACATGAACAAATATCCTGAGTGAGCGCTTATTTTCTTCTTCCCCAAGTTACCATCTAAGATAAGAAAATTATATAAAGTAATAACTATAACAAAGCATGTTTGAGGGGAAATAACCCATAGTCAGAGCTGATACAATGTGTTACCTTAAACCTACAATTTTCAATAGGAATTATGAGACGGTAGAGGACGAGGAAGGAGTAAAGCATACCCAAAAGAAGGTGGGGTGGCTGTAGAAATGCTATTAAAGAAGCCTAAGATGTGACAGAGCTGAACTGACAGAAGAAACATCAAATTTGGAAACAGATTAATAAAGATGGTGCATGAAAAGGACAGAGAGAGGGAAAAAGAAAAGAAGAAAAATCAAATGGGGCTGGAGAGACGATTCAGCAGAGAGTGCTTGCTGCTCTTACTGAAGACCAGAGTTTGGTTCCCAGCACCCACATTGGCTTGTTCACAACCACATATAACTGCAGCTCCAGGGACTCTGACACTCTTTTCTGGCCTCCATGGGCACCTGCATACGTGTGTGTTCACACACACACACACACACACACACACACACACAAACACAAGTAAAAATAATATAAACTTAAAAAAATATCTTTAGATAAGTAAGAACCAAAAATGTCCTCAATTTGATGAAAATTATTATTAATATGTGTATCCAGGAATCTCAATGAACTCAAAGGATAACAAACAAATTAACAAAGAAAAAGGAAAAAGAGTATTCAGTCCCAGATACATCGTAATAAAAATAGTGAATGACTAAAAGAAAATTGTGAAAAAATTGGAGGTTGAATCAAAATTCTTGATAAACATACACCTATTCTCCTTTCACCTCTGTGCTTTTTAAAAGGTCATATCATGTCTTAAGTAGTAATGATAACAGTTTAGCAATTGTATTATTTTAAAATCATACATAGGTGATTTTGTGTGTGTGTGTGTGTGTGTGTGTAAAGTGCAAATACAGAAAAGATGAAGACAGAATCATACCCTGTATCTACAATATTTCGACATCTCATTGGAGTTAAGTCAGTTCTGGAAAGTATGACAAGTCAAAAAACAATTACTAAGAAAGCAGCTAAAAGACACAATGAAGGGCTGGAGAGATGGTTCAGCAGTCAAGAGCACATGCTGTTCTTCGAGTTTCTTGTATAGTAAAGGACACCTGAGGGGTCTGGAAAGATCACTCAGAGGATGAGGACTAGCATTTGGATCTCCAGCATACACATGAAAGCCATGCTGGTGTGGAGGCCCACTAGAGTTCCAATGGGGGGAGTGGAAACAGGGGTCCCCAGGCCAAGCTAAACTAGCTGAATCAGTGAGCTCTGGGTTCTGGGACAGAGCCTGCCTCAGTAAATAAAGTGGAGAGCAATCAGAAGATGCCAGATGTCAACTTCTGACTGTCACAAGCTCACTCATGCATACATACCATTCCACACAACTATCCCCACATACATGTGAGCAGGCACACGTGCTTGCACACACACCACATACTCATATAGATATGCAAAATATAAGACCTTGGAGTCTACGTGTGGCTGCTGAGGCAGCTATGGCTGTCGTTTGTACGGCACAGTCATTACCAACACGGACACACCAGAACACAAGGCAGAGATCAGCTGGGCTCATGGTAACAGTGCGGAGCTGCTGAATTAGCAGCCCACCAGCTCACCTGCGCAATTGGAAGTTCCGGCACCAACTTTTCATGCTGCAATCAAGGTGTCCTGCTCAACACAATAACCCATCCTGAAGAGAACGCGAGGAGCCAGAGATCCAGAGGAAGATGGCAGAATTATGATTTAAGGCTCCCTCTTTGGGAGATAAGTTGTCAATATTGAACATTTTCTTAAATATAGAAATTGTACCTCTGGAAATTCATCCTACCGAGAGGCATGCACGTGTGCATAAGAATGTATACAAGCTTGAAGCAGACAAAATTCCAGCACAGATAGGGGAAGTGGGTGTTCTGGTTTGCTTTCTGTTGCTGTGATACAAACGCTGCAAAACCAACTTGGGGAAGAAGGGGCTTATTTGGCTTATAACTCACAGTCCATCAAGAGAAGCCAAGGGGGGAACTCAGGGCAGGAACCTGGCACACAGACCATGGAGGAAACACTGCTTACTGGCTTATTCCCCTGGCTGGTGTGTAACCTGCTTCCTTATACGACACAAGTGCCAACCAGGGGTGGCACCGCCCATAATAGGCTGGGCCCTCCCACATCACTCAATAATCAAGAAAATGTCCACAGACATGGCCACAGGCCAGTCCAATGTAACAAATTTCTCAATTGAGATTCCCTCCACCCAGGTGTGTCAAGTTGACAACTGAAGCCATCTAGCACAGTGGATGGAAATCCCAACTCAATCTAAGGAACTTTCTGGCAACTGATGACCACTGGGAGGGGAGAGAGACAGTCTCTCACAGGGATGGAACGCTTGATAAGTTAACCAGGCTCCACTGAATGGACTCACACTGAAAGACATTTGGGAACATAAATTAAAAAAAAAAATTCCTGGATGTTCATTGACACTTTGGGGAAAATAGAAGATTGATTGAAAACTATTTTTTTGTTCAGTAGGGGAAAGCTACTTTTTCTATGAAATACTATCCACATTATAGGTGGATCTCTGTGAGGTCAAGGCCAGCCTGGTCTACATAGTGAGTTCCA